>NC_060886.1:20945607-21083107 GCF_014805685.1 Silurus meridionalis
TTCCACTAAGTCTGTTTTAGATTTCTCATTAATGAGACATGAAATTTTGCTGTAAAATGGTGGGAATGGTGAAGTTTTTGCTCTTTTACTTCTAAAAGCTCAAAGCTAAATCTTTTTATCTCTCATTTATCCCTCATATTTGAGTTCAATCATTTTTTTCTTTTCTTTTACTGAGTAACAACTGCACTAGCAATGTGCTGTCAGACCTGCATACATATGGCTAGGGAAATAACTGCTAACTTCTCATGGAAATAAACAAAACATAATAATACTTAATCCACTGTCAATTTAGCACCATTCACAAATATTTCAATATGAATATTTTATTTGAATATTGAATATATTGAATATATGAATATATTATACAAGCGAGGACTGCGGTTCTTTAAATGTTGTCTTTTGTGACCTCTTGGATGAGTTGTCGCTGTGCTCTTGGGGTCATTTTGGTTGGCCGGCCACTCCTGGGAAGGTTCTCCACTGTTCCATGGTTTTGCCATTTGTGAATAAAGGCTCTCACTGTGTTTCGCTGGAGTCTCAAAATGGCTTTATAACTTTTTCCAGACGGATAGATTGCAATTACTTTTTTTCTCATTTGTTTCTGAATTTGTTTGGATTTCAGCATGATGTCTAGCTTTTGAGAATCTATTGGTCTATTTCACGTTGTCAGGCAGGTCCTATTTAAGAGATTTCTTGATTGTGAACAGGTGTGGCAGTAATCAGGCCTGGGTGTGGCGAGAGAAATTGAACTCAGGTGTGATAAACACCATTTTTAACAGGGGAGCAAACATTTTCACACAGGGCCATGTAGTTTTGGATTTTGTTTTCCCTCAATAATAAAAACATTCATTTAAAAACTGCATGTTGTGTTTACTCGTGTTATCTTTTACTAATATTTAAATTAGCTTGATGATCTGAAACATTAAAGTGTGACAAACAAGCAAAAAAATATAAGAAATCAGGACACTTTTTCACACCATTGTATTTAATGTGTTGTTTTCTTTTAAAGGTTGTAATTTTCATACTTTCATGTATTCACCGTTTTATGTGCCAGTTTTTAGAAGTAAAACCTGAACAAAGTGACAATGAGCTCTCTAGAGCAAGACACTGCCACTATAACTCATGATCTCCTGTTTGATAAGTTATTTCTGAGCTTTTGATGAGTAAACTAGATCATCTTTAATGTAATGAAAGGGTTTCACTGTTAATTATATGCCATGTCAGTCGAACCCTATAGGATCTTTATATATTTTAAAGCATATAGCAGAGGTGGTTAGACTTTGATCTGTATTGTATCTAAGGGAATGTGATTTTGGTTAGATATATGACCTTTGTATAGGTTTGTATTCTTTGGACTTTTATCTTTATCTAAATTGTACTGGTTTAATGCTAGACTTTTAACTGAAATTTCATCTCAATAAGTATTTTATGCTACTGTATGATTAATACAGTAAATCGGTTTTCATTAAAATGTGAATAATGGTTAGTTTAGATTTCCTTCACTGTATATTGCTAATCGAAACTGAAGCAAAATGGCCATTTTGAATTAGTTCTACTGAGAAGGAAAAACAAGCAGATAAGAGGAAGCAACGAATCACTATATAAAACAAACATGGCATTGGTTCAAGACCAGCTGGTCAATAGGGAGGAAGCACAGGGTTTGCTGAGGAGCGACAGATGGCTACCCTTAATGCGCATCTACAAGTAGCAACACTACTTTTTATGAGCAGTGTTATAACATTTCAAAACAAATCAACTGCTACAGTAGTCACACTGTCTGGGTGGAAGGTTAGCAGTTTTGCAATGTAATCTTTCTTTGTCAGGTATAAACAGTTCTTTGATATCTCTCTTATATCTCTAATAATCTTATCTAAGATCTAAGATCTAAAGATTTTATATATATATATATATATATATATATATATATATATATATATATATATATATATATATATATAAATTATTATTATTTGTTCTTTAATAATCACCAAAAAGCAGTGAGTTTTCAGCATATATTCAGTAATATAAGTCAAATTAAATTTTGAATACATAACAGGGAGCTCAAGAGTGAAGTTATGAGTACATAAAGAGAAGCTGATCCTCAAACTGCATTCACATCGGTGGAGGCAGGAAATTATTTAAATTAATTTTTACAATAAATTTTCACTTGTAGGTCAATGTATAAAGGACTAAATCAAACATGTTTATAGAATTATATTTTAACTCAAGAGGATTTTTCTTAAACATTACACTGGTTTTCAATAGTGTTAATACAATAGTATTCTATTCTATTCATAGGTTCAGTGAAATCTACTGTTAGTTATGCTGAAGTGATCATCGTCTCAATAATCAATGGTATAAACACCAAGGTAATGTTATCTACCTTGATAAATTGGCAAAAGCTGTTTATGTTTGAGTAGCATGCTAGTTCTTTAAGCTAACTATCTTGCCCATGTAATTTATACATTTCTAGCAATATATATAAAACTATCCAGCAAAGATGCCCCTTACACATTATTCTTCCTATAGTTATTTATAGGTTGTACCAGCACTTACAGTAGATAGCTTGTGGACATGACTATCACGCTCTTATATGCTTTTTGAACAATCTATACCCGTTACTTTTGTTGTCCCTTTGCTGTTATAGCAACTTCTATTCTTTAAGAACAGCTTTTCACTATATTTTGGATTGTGGCAGTTGGGATTTGCTCATTCAGCCACAAGAGCATTAGCTTGGTCAGGCACAGCTGTCGATTGAGGAGACCCGGCACTGCGTTTCAATTAATCTTAAATGTGTTCAGTGAATTTGAGGTCAGGGCTCTGAGCAGGTCACTTGAGATCTTCCAGACCAACTTCAGCACACCATGTATTCATGCACCTCGTGCACAGGTTATTGTGATGCTGGAACAGGTTTGGAGAAAGAAATCTTATTGCTATAGCATACAAATACTAGATGACTGTTGTGCTTTCGCATTTGGAGTTATGCTCATATATGTGTGTGATGGTCAGATGTTCACAAGCATGCTTGATACAAACTATTAAACACTGAACTGATATTGTAATTTTAATATATGCTTTCATAGGTAAAACATTAAAAGATCAGGCTACCTAAACTGACTCAAGCAAACAGTCCATTTCCACAGTTAAAATGTAAAATGTGGCTCTGGTTCGTATAATTTGCAGATCATTATCACACTGCTTGCTTTGAAGCAAACATCATTAAAAGTGTAAACCATTGGCAGGAGACTGCTTAATTCTAGCCTGGGTCATAAAATTTTTTTTTTTTTTATTTGCACATGCTGTGTTTTCCAGAATTAAATACATTATATTTTTTACTTTGTTACAGTACCAAAAAATAAACATCATAAAGATTATTTTTTTTTATTTGGGTAAATGTACTGTGATCTATAGTAACCTCAAAATTAATGAACTGTGTATTCATGTACTTATACTTTCCACCCATGGTAATATACACTCATATGAAAAATGCCTTTTTGAAATCAGTCCGTTGCTTTGGATGGCATTTAATTTTTACAGCTAAATATTTACTCAGCTTATCTGACTGAATTAATGAGGCCTCCTTAAGCATTTAAAAGCATGACAGTGTCTCATTAAAGCTGAAGGAAAATATTTTGGTGGTTGTAAAACCAAATTTGCAAAGTTAAGAATCAGAATAATTGGTCACTATAGCAGCAAACATTTAGTCAATGTCAGGCGTCAGAGACAGCTGCAGTTGCGAGTAATGCTTTTATTAAAAATGACAAATAGCAAATAGATCCAAAATATACTTAATTTAATCATAGTAGAAAACTGAGAAAAGGTCAGGCATTTTACAAACAGGATATCAGACAAAATCACAAAAACCAAGGGAAAAAAACACATATCAAACCCCAGGAGCATAAACGCAGGCAAGAACACTTTAAATTTTAGTTTGTATAACATCTCTAGGAGAATACTTTGCCATGCATGAAAACTCAACGTCTCTATTTATGGGGTATGTGAATAATGGAAAACAGGTGGATGTGTCTGTTCTGCGTACAATCCTTTCAAAAATACAAACTTTATTATTTACATTTTATACAGTGTCTAACTACAAAACTGTCAGTATGTAATGTGTTTTTTTACCCCCCATATTCTAGAAGTCCCTGATGAGGATTCAGGATAATGCATACATAGCTAAAAGTGAAGCTGGCAGAACTTGTCTTTTTTACAGTGTGGCTGCTGATGGCAGCAGGATAAAACTGTGAAGTGAACAAATCATTTAAGTGGACAGCTTTTAAGCTTGTACTGTAGCAATAACATTATTTATATGTGTGTGTGAGTGTGTATATATATATATATATATATATATATATATATATATATATATATATATATATATATATATATATATATATTAGTCCCAATCTTGTAAGTTCTCATTGCATTGTATATATATATATATATATATATATATATATATATATATATATATATATATATATATATATAAAAACCAGCACAAGCCAATGCACCCTTAGTGCCAGTCCCAAGCACGGATAAATGGGGAGGGTTGCGTTAGGAAGGGCACCGAGCGTAAAACGTGCCAAATAAAATATGCGGCTCATGAACCAGAATTTCATACCGGATCGGTCGAGGCCCAGATTACCAACGACCGCCACAGGTATTGTTAGCCAACAGGGTGCTGGTGGAAATTGGGCTACTGTTGGCCGAAGGAGGAGAAGGAGAGGAGAAAGACGACTACAGAGACGGCAGGGAAAGAAGAAGTGGAGGGGAGTGGAGGTTCGGGTTGGTACTTTAAATGTTGGTACTATGACTGGTAAAGGAAGAGAGTTGGCTGATATGATGTAGAGGAGAAAGGTAGATATGTTGTGTGTGACCAAGTGGAAAGAAAGTAAGACCAGGAACATTGGAGGTGGTTTTAAACTGTTCTATCATGGTGTAGCTGAAATGAGAAATGGTGTAGGGGTGATTCTGAAGGAAGAGTACAGTAAGAGTGTAGAGGAGGTGTAAGCAGCAGCAGAGCATCAGCAGTAAAATACAGATACAAAGAATCTGGCTTCAGGCAACGATTACCTGTCAAAAACAAACAAGGTGAATATTTTGGTAAATGTTTTAGTTTTTTACTGTATTTACTTTACAAATTAATTTGTTAATAAAATTTAATTTACTAATTTGTTAATGTCTGGATAATGGAAAAAGAGTGCACTAAAAATGAAAAAATAGAATAAAAAGATTCACTGCCTTTCAAAAGATAATAAAAATATAAAATGACAAACTTTAAAATGTTGTTCCACTTCCTTTATGGCACATATTTCTAGTACCATTGTTTGTAAAACCACTTCTAGATCATTATTTGACAGAAAAACAGACAGATAACATTGATGCAGGAAAAAAAGTGCATGCATGAGCAAAAAGAGCAGCTCGGAAAAAGGCAAAGGCAGCTCAACAGGTTGAATGGACAACTGAAGCCCAACATCAAAAAGCTCCTCAAGGAAGTATTAAGGGAGGGGGCTCCAAACCTGGAACCTCCAAACCTGGCCTCCTACACTTTGGAAGTCACTCTGCCCTTCTGCTCTGAGGAGAACATCACTTAGCCTTTCTGTCACTCTGAGAATGCTACTCCGATCCCCTGCTCAGCTTTCCTGTCATGCTGAGAATGTCACTATGCATCACAACAGCACAGAGGGCACCGGTACGGATCTTAGCCTCATCATGAGCGCCCTTCTGTATCGGCCCTCCCTGGATTTCAATTTGATTCCTGGCTCCCTCTCAGATGTCGTTTTGCCATCCTGCTCAGCTGAGGACGTCTCTATGCCAGTGTGCTCGGCTGAGGACATTGCTCTGCTACCTTGCTGTACTGTGGCCATTGCTCCCCCCTCTGGCTTCGAGGAGATCGTCGCTCCTATCTTTAAAAAAATGCCAACCTGCATATTGTCATCTTGGAATATTCTGTCAATGAAGACAAAAAAATCACTGATCCACTAAACATTCAGTACATATTAGTGCTCGGCTTAATTCATTTTATTACTGAATAACATGGCTGAGTCAAAACCTGGTCACTTAAAGCTACCTCAGATCATAACACTGCCAGAAGCTTGTACAAGAGGCACTATGCATAAAAGAGTCATTATTTTATGCATTTCCCTTCTTACATTGACATGCTCTTTGCTTTAAAATAAGGAAAATCTGCACTCATCTGACCACATGACCTTTTTTGTATTCCTCCCCACTCCAACCTTTATTCTACCTAGCAAATTGAAGCCATTTTTTCCAATTAGCCTCACTAACAAGTGGCTTTCTTTTGGCTACACAGCTGTTTAGTCCCAATCTTGTAAGTTCTCATTGCATTGTGCATGTAGAAATGCTCTCTCTTTCACGATTGAACATAGCCATTAATTGTCAATGTTTATGATGTGATAGTTAATTCTAACATTTACATTTTTTTTTCTGACCACATTTCCTCTGCAGAGTTGACAGTTCATCACTATCCTCTAAAGTATTTGTTTATTATGCTCAAACATTTACCTTTATTTGGCCAGGTGGTGTATATCCAGAAAGGAAGACAGGAAAAGAGGGTATAAACTGACTCAGAAACGAAGAATATTTTTGTATTACATTTGAATACTAACTCTACGCATTTTATGAAAGCTTTGTAAGCTGAGTATTGCACAGAGGTTTAGCTCTTTATCTGATGGATAGAAAACATTTCATTACCCTCTCAGGCAACGGACCACAATCTCCACTATTACACATGTGGTTCCTCAAGGCTCAGTTCTCGGTCCATTGACTTTTATAATTTAGATACTTCATTCCTCTTAGCGACACCACACAAAGCTTTAATCTTAACTTTCACTGATGACATTCAGACTTAAATTAAATCCCACTCAATACCTGCCACAAGTCTATACTGTTGATTTTCTACAGAATATTTGACTTCAATGACAAATACCTTTCTCAAACTCAAAGATAAGACAATAACACAGCTTTAACATTTTGGCTCCAAAAGCAGTTCTCAGCAAAATAATAAATATATAATCCTTTACATTGATAACACGCCTACTGTATTTTCCCGCTTTTTCTGTTCACAACCTCTGAGTCACTCTAGACCAAACTCACTCCTTTGAATACATATCAGCCCTATAGTGAAAAAAAGCTCTTTTTTTTATATATTCAGAACACTTAAAAATCACTGCTTGTCTTTTACACTTGAAGCTGTATCCCTCAGTCATACATACAGTCTTGGATCTACTTGGATTGTTGCAATTCTGCCCAAAGCACTATTAGTTCTGTTTCTCTCTAAAGACTCCAAATTCACCAAAAATTCAATAACTAGTATCTTGGAAAACTGGCTTCACATAAAACAAATTACTAATGTTTATTTAACATTCTTTATTTTTTTCAGACACACTTGCTTCTTTCTTATGTATCTGCCATTGTTTTTCCCTACATGCCCATCTGTACCCTCGAATCTCCCTTGCTCACTGCTCCTCCATCTAAAATAAATCTTTTGAACCTGAGACTTTACTGAAGTCTTATCCACTGTGACCTGGCATCATAAAACCAGACTTAATCTCGGTTTATTATCTACATCTTCTCACTAGTATGTCTCAGTGTTGTTCATGTTGTGCTAAAGGAACTTTGGGTTATTTAAAAGCTCTATAATTATCTTCAATAATTACCTAACAGGCAGTGACGAAAGCATTCAGTTTATTAATGTGATTGCTGCATCAAAAGCAAGTGTTCATATTAATCAAATGTGGGGCTCTGCAAATAAGTGCTCTAAAATGTGACCAGTAAACACTCCAAAAGAATAGAATTATGCAGATAGATGTAGAAAAATGTGTGAAACCATTTTGTCTAGCTATAAGATTAGGGTTTTGTATATGCCTGGTCTATGGCTCTCCTTCACTTAATCCACTAACACATTTCCATCTCCATAAATTAAAAGTATTACTTAAAATGTCAACATTTTTATCATGCTTTTCTAAAAATTCTGCACCAGTTGCAAGGGACTGGATGAGTGCCTCTAAACTCTGATGTGTGACATCTCTCTGCTACTTGTAATCTCCATGCAACAATCCTTAATCAGGTCCCAGTCATTTTTCCTTTTTTTTTTTTTACCATCCTTCTTATCATTAAATCCTCCGGTAGTCACACACTCACTCACACGCCAGATTTTTATCTGTTGCCTGGCAAAGGGGATGCTCAGAGATGCTCCCAAGAGCGACTAAAATACCTGCTGTAGTGCTCCAGCTGCTTTTAATCCATCCATATCATAGCATCCCTATCCTCTCAGGAAATTTCAGCTTGTCTCCTATAAACATAAGGAAATTGTACAGTTGGAGACACCTCAGTGAAGTGTAGCGTGATTTACAGTGACAGTTTGGAGTGCAAATTGTCACATTGCGGCCCATACCAACCTTTCATTTGATGGTGGTGAAAAACAAATGCCCCCAAAACACTTCTTTTTTACATTCACTGGGAGCCCACTAGATTCTTGCCTGTCTAGAGAATTCGATTCCATTCAGGTAATAACAGCAAAAACCTTGGATAAGAAGCACAATAATTGCAGCCTGCACACAAATAAAATAGAAGTCTGTATTTGACCTCATCCTGGAGACAAGCAAAAGCACCATTCACATACATATACATCTGAACCTTTGCATTCTGTTTCTGAAAATATACAGCAGATGGGGGAATGGAAGACCAGCTATCTTTGCTTGTTCCTTTGTACTTTATTTTTCTCTAAACTCTTAGCAAATGTTTTTTCCTTATAACTGATTTCTCAGCTTGACAGACAGACCTAAATAGCATGTTTAGTTCACCACAACTGAAACAAATCTCTGATTTGTTGGGTTTCACACCTACTCCAAGAAGATTGAATGCACCACTCTGAGATGCTGTATGTTTCTATAAACTGCTGCTACTAAGCGTTATGTATGTGTTTTTTCAATAATACAGTAAAATTGTGCTAGGCTAAAAAATTTTTTTTGTTTGTTTTTGTTGATGAACTGCCATAAAGGCATTTTTCAGTCCGAAATTTTAGTTGAATGATTCTCTGGTGGACCGGGTCATAGTGTTTTAGATTGCTGTAATAAGTAAGAGCGCTACTGTGTGGTGACTCGTTGGTTATTAGACTGGGACTTTGGGTTTTCAGTCAGGACTTTTTATGGTGTGAACATTTTAGTGTGTAGAAAACAGTGAAAGAGGATGTTCAGTGAATTTCATAGAAAAAAAGGCCTCAATAGCTCTCTACACATTCAACAAGTCCATAAAACTTGGATTGACATCTAAATTATTTTACTGCCTATTTTAGCATTAAAAAATAGATTAGTTCATTTTTTTCATTGACAACCTAAAGTAATTTTACACTCTTTTTGCACCAATTATTTTTGTTCTTGATATTTTTTTTCTTCAAGATGCAGCAAAGATAAATAGCAGCACAGACCAATGTGCGTAACTAATGTAAAACATAAATCATTGCTCTTTTCTTTAAACAGAACTGAATTGCAATTGAATGCTGCTTTCATCTCTACAGACTCCTGACTATTGGTTCTTATCTAAGCTGATCTGTGATGAACATAGAGGGAGTCAAATATCTACAAGCAAAGCTGGAAGACAAGATCACGTGCTTGTTCTGAAATCACAGAGTGTAACTTTAAGCCAGCCAAGTCTGAACATTATTAGCAGAAGGCTGTAGCAAATTGTGGAATGGTGTGAAGAGAAAATCGGAAAGAAGCCAAAAACCACGAATACTAACAGCCATGTACTCTTCAGGGAAAAATATGTGAAAATTCGTGATAAAGAACTTGTTAGGATTTGATGCTTTATAAAAAATGTGCCAGTGGATTTTATTTTCTTTATATATTTTTTTATTGATAATATCTTTATTTTTTTGCAGAAAAAAAAACTAGTTTATTGAGCAAAAAGGCCTCAGTGAAAGTCACACACTAATCGTGTAACAGAATCTGAGGGAACTTTTTTGCAGGGTGAAAAAAAATGAGCTTTGTTTGTGTGAGCAGTCTATTTTTGGGTGAGCCTTTGATAGCTTAATAAATGTGTAAACAATGGCAGCGTAGCACAGATCAATGGGTGTAATATAATACTGCAATCTTCTCTGCATCTCTCAGTTCTTAGGCAGCAAACTTTTGTGTCACATTGACGCTTGTGGGCCTGGAATGACTATCTTGACGTTTAGATTAAAGGTTTTAAATAAATGAATAAGCAAAACATCTTCTAAACCAAAATAAATTGATTCCTTTGCTAATTTTAAAGGCTTTTTTATTTTATTTTTTACAAAAGTGACTTCTGCTGGAGTGTTCTGATTGTTTGCAATGTAACGTCTTGCCTCATTTGGACAACTGCATACGTGCACTTTATGCTGTGTGTAGGTCTGTTTAGTCTTGGTTCTGTGTTGTCTTGTTTAGTTGTGGGTTGTTTTATATAGCACCCTGGTCCTACAGGAATGTTATTTCATTTCAGTGTGTACTTTATCAGCAGTATCGGGTCGAAATGACAATAAGACCCACTTGACATGACATAAGATAGGACCAAATAGAAATAATCCTTCCACCACACATTTCAGTATGCACACTGAGTATGCTTGATTTGTGCCATGTTGTGTGTGTGTGCATGCTTTCATGAGCTAGGGGGTGTAAATCCTGATTTCTGTTTTAAGCACACAAAGTGTCAGGTGCAAAAAATATTCAAATAGTTTGCCAGGTTTGTATTTATGTATGTGTGTGTGTGTGTGTGTGTGTGTGTGTGTGTGTGTGTGTGTGTGTATGTGTGTGTGTGTTCACTGATGATAGATCCTTTGCTCACTGTAATTGGACTGAACTCTTTATTGATTGGCCCACTGTCACAGCTGACCTTTGCATTCACCCAACAGGCATGCTCGGATCAGCAGGCACAAGACCTAACAGGTCTAATAAAGCTGACCATGCTGTGTGCCTCCTGCAATCAGGAGACAAGCTCATCAGATGAACAAGCCACTCGGCTCTCTGAACAGCAGGCAGACTGAACATCAGTTCATCCACTGAACATCTCAGCATTTCATGTGGATCTTGGGTTCGGCCCTAATGTTAATGAGCGAGGATGAACGAGAGCGAGTCCAATGTAAATGGTTTTCCTTCCACTGCACCCACTTCAGAACGACACAGTCCTCTTAACACGAGTCAAAGTAAGCCTCGGCCGTTCAACAAGCTGTGCGGACGGATGTGCTCGGCTTGTGCTTGTGGATTTCAACACAAATTAATGACAGAGTGCAATAAGGATTTAGATTCATGCTGCTGCTCCCTCCGAGTATTGACTGACATGCAGTACAGAGCTCATAAAGCTCTCTCATCTTTCACTGTCAGATGAAAACCCCAGCAGCAACTGGAACACCACCACCTCTGTCTACACTGCCATGTTTTCTCTCTCTCTCTCTTTACATAATCCACTACTTACTGTACCTATATGAGATGGGTGGAGGATAGGATACACGGTGAAGCTGCTGAAAGACTGAGAGTTCATTGTCAGCTGTTGAAATGAGGGCAGATTGCGTGAAGTTGCAAACTCGCATTGTTATCAGCAGTGGCTCTGCGCAGTATTAATGCACCTTAGTAATCCTCTTGATATGAAATACACACGCGCGCGCGCCATGGCTACGCATTGCAAAGGGAGTGATATACTGTATGCGCTCCTCAGTGCTGCATTCGACGTGCAATGAATTACAACAGCATGCATTTGGGCACAAAAAAAATCTGCTCCTCGAACACTTGCTCCACATTCACTTTTTCTTCACCTCTTCAGATCGTGTGTTTATAATACAGCAAAACATAGCTATATTAAATGTATACATTCATATTTTCCTAACGCCCAGAACACGGTGGAAATCTGCTCGAAAGGAAAGTGAGTCCAGATTTCCACAAACACGCAAAGAGAAGAGGCTACGTTTTCCGGCGTTCACGCAAAAGGCGCGGTGGTGGCGGAAATCCTCTGCGCAAAACTATTCATCATCACTCTCATCATCCTCCTCATGATCAGCATCATCTGCCAACTTTGGAGCGGTGAGTCGCCAAACTTCATCTCCCATCACTGGAACACCGCAGCCACGATGGAGAAATCAGCCCCAAGATCAGTCATGCAGATAGACGTAGAAAGAGAAGAGGGAGGAAAAGATAATAAGTCTTACCTTTATGGTTTTGGAGGATTGACATTTGACTTGCGAAACGGTTGCTGTCTGGTTCATGATTGCACTTTACGCTCGTCGGCAGAACGATCAGTGGGGGGAAAAAGACGCAGTCTGAACCGGACTTTCAGCGCCTCGAAATCCACTAATCCACTCAGTCCACAAGTAGCAGCAAATAAAGCATGTGCAGCAAGCAGCAGCAGCAGCCTCTCCTCGAGTCTTTGTGATTTTTCTTGTTTTTTTTTTTGCGTGGGGAATCAGATGCCTAATGTGCTCAACTGGATCTCTCCACTCTACTCTCCCTACTATCTTGCTGTCTGTGATGTATATGCGCACCTGTAGGGCACAGCCCAGCAGCCCAACATTTACACAAGCAAACAACAAAAAAAAAAAGATCTTTAAGTTTGCATTAACATTGTAGTACAGCAAATCAAATCAAGCATTAGTCTTAATGACTGGCTGATTTGCAGCAGATTGCCTACAGAGTGTACATGATAATCAAATGTCACTCACACTGCTAACACCCGAGTCCTATCTGAGATTAACTACTGCTTCCAGATCAACCAGTTTGTTTCCTGTTAATGACCAGTTCTGGACCCCATCAAGCTGAGGGTCTGTTTATGCAGATCCTGTAAACACAGATGCGCACGCTCGCCGTCTGTGTTTGTCACACTGCAAAATCACTATTCCTGAACACCCACACTGTTTACTGAAGTGAACCAAATGAACACCAAAGGAATTAATTCAACAGAGGGGCTTTGCTGTACACACGCTGCGAGATCATTTTAACACCAGAGACAGCCCTGTACTTGCTGTTTGAAATGAAACACGCCACAGTTCCGAAGCTATACAGCAAAGCTAATAGGGACCAAAGGGATTTGAGAGATGATAGCAATGTACAGAATGTCTGAGGCTCAGGCTGTATACGGGTGGGTGGCTTTGAGCAGTGGATCATGTCCAACTCTCAGCAAGAGAGGCACACTAACTCTGAACATTCAGCAAGAGAGACACACTAACTCGGAACACGTAGCCAGAAGGACACACATACTGTAAATATTCAGCCAGGGAAACACATTAACTCTGAACATTCAGCCCGGAAGACACGCCAGTTTTGAATGTTTAGCCAGAGAAACGGTGTTACTTTGAATTTTTGATCAGAGAGACACTCCGACTGTAAACATTCAGCCAGAGAGAAACATTAAATCTGAACATTCAGCCAGAGAAACACACAATGAATATTCAGGCAAAGAGACTCTAACTCTAAATATTTAGCCAGCAGACACATTAACTGCATACTCAGAGATCAGAGAGAGAAATATTACATTTGAAGTCAGCCAGAGAGACACACTAACTCTGAATATTCAGCCAGAAAGACAAACTGAAAGTTAATTCAGCCAGAGAGACCCACTAACTTTGAATATTAAGCCAGAGAGAAGAATAATTCAGGTAGAGAGACCCACTAACTATGAACATTCTTTCAAAAAGAAAGATCTGAGTTTTAGATTGAAAGATGACTATAGATCATTATTTTAAAATCCACTCCCTGATATATACACCCAGTTAAACAGTTCAGTACATGGCACCTTTGCTGGCAGCCCATTTAGCATTTATGTGAGTAGAAGTAAAGGAACAAAGAATATTTTACAGTAAATTAATTAATTATTAATATTTAATTACATAATCTTTGCTTGCATCAATTGGTTGACTGCATCAATTCAGCAACCCACAGCATTTTTCTTTTGTGCTGCTTTTTCTGGCTTGTACCACACCTTCTTTTATTTGTTTCTCTATTTAGTCTTCTCTTGGGGTGAAATACATGCTCAATTGGGCACAGGACTTGGCTACTCTAAAACTTTTTCCCCTGATAATGCCCTTTGTTGTATTGGCAGTGTGTTTTTAGACTTCTGCATTTGTTCTGCTGCTACCGCGATAAGTCGCATTATCAATAAGGATTAATGAGCTTGTTTCATGCCTAGCCATGCAAGCCCAAACCATGGCAAGCACATCAACACAACCATGCTTGAACAATTAGTGCATACATTTTTGATGATGAGCAAGTCTTTCTCCATACTTTGGCCTTTCCGTCACTTTGTTAGAGGTCAATTTTGGTGGCACATGTATGACCCGTCACTGTATTTCTTTGTAAATTATAATTTTGATCTATTACTTACTGCTGATGTGGTATGGCCTCTATATTTGTGTAGTGGTAGCTCAGTAGTTACGGTGTTGGGTTACTGATCAGAAGGTTGGGGGTTCAAGCACTAGTATCACCAGCACTAAATATGCTCTTATTACTCTACTATTATTACAGTATATGTGCGGCTCTCAGAGCAGCAGTACTCAATATGCTCATATTTCTGTACTATTATTAGTGTATATGTACTCAATATACTCATATTACTGTACTATTATTAGTGTATATGTACTCAATATGCTCATATTAATGTACTATTATTAATGTATATGTACTCAATATGCTCATATTACTCTACTATTATTAGTGTATATGTATTTAATATACTCATATTACTCTACTATTATTAGTTTATATGTGCTGCTCTCAGAGCAGCAGTACTCATTATGTTCATACAAAGTGAAGTGAAGAGAGAAGCAGTGTTGCTAGTTTTTCTCTTTCCTTATATGAAGGGCAGTTAATACATCCCTGGTCCCCATGAAGAAAGACCTCTGCAAATTTACAAAAAGGTGACATTTTTCAAAAGTCTCCTTAATGGCATAGCTCACCCAAAAATTTAAATTATGTCATCACTAACTCAAGTAAGTTGTTTAAAACTTGTATACATTTTTTTGTTCTTCTGAACTACAAAGGAAGATATTTCAAAAATGTTGGAATCTAAAAAGTTCTGGGACACCATTGACTTCGGTTTTATTTTTTTCCTACTATGGTAGTCAATGATGCCCCAGAATAAATTGGTACAAACATTTTTCTAAATATTGTCCTTTGAGTTCAGTACAACAAAGCAATGTATACAGTTTGGAACAACTTAAGGGTGACTAAAGTAAGTAAAAGTATCTATTTAACAGCACTAAAATAGCATCCATAATTCTAGATTATTCTCACATGTGCATGTGTAAATTAGCTTAAAAAAATAAAAAACAAACAAGTAATTCAATATTTTTTTGTGTTTAATATGATTTTAATATTTTACCAAAGCTTTGAAAATGCCACAGGAAATGTTATCTTTCTGAATGGCATGCTCCCTTGTGCAAATGTCCCATGTTCCCTAGAAACCCTTTGCTGTGGCAAATATCCTGTTAGGATGGATACAACATGTACAAGACAGGTTAGATTAAATATAGTTAAAATGTGAACTTTTTTATACATATCCCCATTTTATATACAATCTTTTTATATACATACCCCGAGTTCTCAGCTATTTTCTGACAATGCTCGTTCTGCTCACAAAGTGAATTTAAATACGTTATTGTTCTACCCACAATGCTGCAGTGCTGTACAGAAAATGGAAAGAATTTGGATCAAAGTTGTATCAAACTCTGCTAGATAATGTTTTAGTGTATTCATCTTTAACAGTGCTGCGGTATTTTAACTATTGCATGTTACAACTCATGACCACAATACTTATACAGTGGAACTCGGTTATGTCGATGTCCTAGGGGGTCGCCAAAAAGCATCGAGATAACCGATGATCGAGATAAACGAAAATCAAAATGGCGGCAATATATTAACGTGCTTGAAATTTCTTTATGTACATGATGTGCGTTAATAAATGAGAATGTGCATGCATGTGTTTTTGAAGGGTTTTTTTTACACATCAGCGTTGCCGCGATTTGTTTGATGAAGGCATGCTATAAAAATACATACAGTACATGTTTATCTGTCAGGAATCCACCTGCCACGCCCCCTTCGGCCCCCTTCAGCGTGGCAGGTGCTTTCTCGGCCGCTTTCTCTGAAGCTCCCGGCTTCAATCGCACACATATGGTGCTCGTTTAGCATCATCACCAGCTCCTATTTAAACTTCCACACTCTCACTGTCCGTTATTGTTGGTATATGTTGGTTCACGGCGGTCGTTGTTATCGCGCATGCGTATCCCGGTACGTGCCTTCCCACCGGCACTCTCTCAATGGCTGCGCTTTTCTTCCCAAAGCGCACCGCGGATTCCCCCAGATCCTGTCGGTGTTCATTCTATGCTATTGCTGCTCATCCCACGTTCCGCGCCGCCAAGCGCGGCTTTCGCCTCCCGTTCATCGCATAACATTTAACAACAAAAGGCATATGTGCACTAACTAACAGCAGAGATTCACCAGTATACAATACAACACCTGTAGCAGCTGTAAGACTTGATTTTTCCGCCACTTCCGCGAGTTCTTCTGCGGCTGCACCGAGATAACCGACGTTAAATGGCAAATTTTCCCCCCCTGGTGCTCGAGATATCAGGGTTCAGCGACATAAAAGACTCGACATAACTGATAAAAAATACTTAGACAAAGCGAGAATTTGGCGGTTCCACTTCAAAAACGTCGACTTAATAGGGTTGTCGAGATAACCGAGGGCGAGATAAGGGGGTTCCACTGTATTTGAATACATTTAACATCAATAATTAATAATACTGACAGGGTTCTTATAACTTTCCCAGTCAAATGCCAGCCCTGTATTACTCTGGGAGCAGCACAGTACACTTGATAATAGTGCAGTAATGTTAACATATTAAATACTAATGCTCTGAGAGCAGCACATATACACTAATAATAGTACAGTAATATGAGTATATTGAGTACTGCTGCTCTAAAAGCAGCACATATACACAAATAATAGTACAGTAATTTGAGTACTGCTGCTCTGAGAGCAGCACATTTACACTAATAATAGTAGCAGCACTAGCGTGGAAGTTTAACCGACGAAATATCACAGAGATCTAAACCAGTTATTGTCGCTCATATCAGCTTCATAAACAGCGGACTAACATTGGAAAAGTGCATGTTTTATCCCAGGATAAGCAGGGAGATCGATGACGGAGTCAAATCAAATGCATACGATAGGCTATTTAGACAATGATTGGTATTGTGAGTTTGTAATGTTCGACAATTATCTCTGTAAATCAGATGTTTTGAATTTGAACAAAACTTTGACAATTTTACTTACTTTTTTAATATTTGAGCTCTCCGCGAATGCAATGCTAATATAGCTGTTTGAACGATTCCCTCCACACGTCCAAGCACTCTGACCCCGCCTCTTCGTCAATTTAATTGGTTAAATCTTTAAACCAATTATTTTATTTTATTTTCCTTTCTTCCCCTTAGAACTTATTTGAGTAAGTAAAACTCCTATCAGCTGGTGCTTTGCATTAGACTGGTATCCTATCCATGGTGTATTCCTGCCTAACACTCCCTGTATAAGTAAGCAACCCTAAATAAATTAATTAATTAATTAACACACAGATCTGTAAAGAAATCAATATACATGCTTCTTTCATGCATTTTTCAGATAGTTCAGGCTGAATATCTATATCTGGAAGCAAGTGATTTATATGGCACAGCAGTTGTATATGGCTGCTGGCTGGTACTTACATGACCTGTATTATATATTTGATCCACAGTAAATTATAGCTACACTAGTTCCAAATCCTTGTATATAGAATAAGTGCTGTACCTATGCATACCAAGCATGCGATATTGTAAAAAGATGTGACCTTTCTCAAGGCAATTTCTCCCTTCATATGAACAGTACTAAGCTATGTGAAATTATGCAGCATATAGCAACAATGGATAACTAGCTGAAATGAAAATGATGTCCTTAACTTCTTCAATAAACTTAAAGCCTTAAAGAGACAGATTATGAAATGCAAAAAAAATAGATGAAAAAAAACCTCGCCAGTAGCAGCACAAGTAAATCTATTATATGAGCTGTAGTTTAAATCATTCGCTTTTATCATTAATGATAAATGTTTCAGTTGTTAAGTAAATGCTTTCAAGATATAGAGATGAGGATATTCTTATATTATATTTAGCATAATACAGTTACTACTGATATTGAACAAGCAGAAAAAATCATGACGTTATTTAATATCCTATTTAACACAATCTATAGTGTCTAAAAAACAGTTAATTGCTAATCTTAGCATATGGTCATGTATGGAGGAAAATATTTAAATGATCTTTAAATAATTTATAATTACCAGTGGTTATTAATATACTCAAAGTTATAACACATGGACAAAAAAATCTATGGTGTTTTTATTTATCATTTACAACCATCTCTTCTGGAATAAGCAAAAAAGAAAAAGAAAATAAGCTTTCCAGTACATTGGAATAACTATGTGCCAAGAATTGTTTGCTATCACGATCTTATAGCCTTTTAGCACTGAAATAAGAACCATGGCTGCACTGAGCATGGCAATAAAGATAGTTATGGTTTAATTAAATAAAAAGTACTAAAAGTGGAGCCATGGTTGCATGTGCGAGGATGCTATAAATTGACTTTTGTTACATAAAAAAAGATCATGATTTTCAAATCGTAAAATGATTTATAATCATTTAATTTAGCACAATATTATAATCTAGCTTCTCTTCATCTTTGTGGACACTGGATTTTCCTTCTTCCTCTATGTTCTCTGCAGAGTTAGACGATTTACGTCTTGGTGTTTTTTTTTTTTTTGCTTGTTTGTTTGTTTCTGTCGTTTCTATTTCCTGGTTACTTTTCTCCTTTGGATATATACCAGCGCCAGCATTGGGCTAACATGTTGCTAGCATTGTAGAGAGGATAATTCCTCAATGCCATGCACTGTTATTGCTGAGCTTGCTGTTTTAGGTGGATTCCAGGTCATTTGCACTCCTGTATTGGAATGGGTATTTTCTCTACACAAACATCAATTTTTCTACACCTGAGATAGAGCATCCCTAGTTTATATATTATAGGTAGGCACAGATGCTACCAGATTCTCACACAAGGCAGTAAGCATTTGAATGTCCAGGAAAGTGAGGCTGGTTTTATGCTTCAGCATCAGTTTTTTGCTTACTGCCTTGACATTGAACATATAGAATTGTTCTGACTCAATATTCCTCTGCAATTAGTTAGTACACAGCCAACTTACATATACTAATGTATGCCAGGTAGATTTGTATATTGACACAAACCTGAATCTGGCCCAAGCTCCTCAGTCTAAAGAGCTTTCTGGTAAAAAAAAAACATAACTATGGCAATGACCAACAAACCCTCTGAGAAACCCAGAAAGCAGTCTCACTTACTCTGAGAAATTAACAACTTGGCTGTATACAGTACATGGCTTGACTGATTCATGATTCAAAAGCTGAGATCTGGTACATCCAAGGATTCATTCAGCATTTTGTCAATGGAGACTTCCTTCTAGCTTTGTGACCAGGCATGCTTCTCGCTTCTTATCAGATGACTGTGTGGATGCTATGTCTACAACTATCCCCAGGAGATTCTTCCAGATTCATAATGACCTACCACTGAGCTGCCATTTTCAACTAGTTCCAGTATCTTATGGAGAGGGGTGTATGCCAAGTCTCATGGCAGGCACAAAGCAAGCTGTCATAGCTAACCTAAAGATTGCAGTAGCTTGAGTAAGGTTGAGGGTTTCACTCTTTAGCATGGCACCTGTGACAGCAGGGTGTGCTTTACCACTGCGCAGGGATTTATTCATAGCATTCATGGGGGTTTCAGGTAGGCCATGTGACACTGGCTCTAGCTAAAATTATGTATTCTGAGCTTCTAAAAACCAGTTCTATTCTTTTTCAAATTGCATTACAGTGAACTATTAGACAAGCTCCCAAACATCAGGCTACTTGTTTATTAGGATAAAGTGAGCCTCAATACGTATTTCAGCCACACTATCATTCCAGTCTGTAGCATAACATAGAGTAAGCAAGCAAGCGAGAGAGAGATAATTACCACAGATGTTTCAGTTACAGGCTGTGGAGCTGTGTAGTACCACATTGGAAAGAAACATCACAGGCTGGAACTGAAGGCATGAATCTGAACTCGAAGTTCGTCTTGCTGATTGCCAGATGACACTGTAACAGTATGCTAAGAAAACTTTGTAGCAATGAACTATCCAGATGGCATGAGAGCAGGCTGCTCTTCCCACTTTGCAAAGAATACCCTTAGGTAAGCTGACCAAAGACTGGCCACAGTGTGAACAGTTTGTCTGACACCCTCAATATGATGTTTATATGTCTAAAAGAGTGGCCTTCACGCACAGATTTTTTTATGTCAGACCTGAGAAAGGTTAAGCTAGGAGCAGGTAGACCACTTTGCTAAAGTCAAATCAACACATTGTGGTTCTTCATGGCAGATGTGAACAGCATGCGAGGGCAGAATGCTACGGTCCATAACTGATCTCTTTTGTTTGTATGTATATATATATATATATATATATATATATATATATATATATATATATATATATATATATATATATGAGGTGTTGCTAGTTAACTCTGGGCAGTGGCTTTGTGCTGTAATGGGTTGATACAGTAAACATTTGATCCTTAGATTATCAGTTGTTTGAAATTGGGTTAGCCCGCTGGGTGGAGAACTTTATCACCTGAACCTATAAAATAGCTTATCGACATCCTAAAAGGAGAATTCTTGTGAGATTTATTTTAAGACGTACCACTCCAGAAAACCTGGACTCTACCATACATTCCCCCCAGATGTTAGCTGAAGAAGTCATCCCTGACCACCTTTCACAGTTTTCTTAAGAGTCTCATTTCTCATAACACTATTAAAAGATTTTAGTCAGAAGCTCTTGACACCCAGGAGGAATGGAAAAGCACAATGTTTATGTATGTAACTATGAACCCCATATAAGCACCAGGGTTCCTTGTCACTAAGAAGCTGTGCTGGTTTGGCAAGACGCTTTTGGTAAATGGTTGCTGTATGTTGGAAGTAAATAATACATTCCATGACAAGTATTACATCAACAGTTTTGGAAAATCTGGGAATGTTTGGGCACATGTACATGTTCATGTGTTGCACACTGCCCGATACAAAACTGGCCATATCATTTTACATGAAACATTGTATGCAATATTTGATGCAATTAATTCTTTTTTATAAATGAAACTATCCACATAACACATAAAACCCAATAACATGCAAGTTACTGGCAGGGTGTATGTGAAAAATGGCATATTGATTAAGTGGATATTTGAAGTGTACTGGGGTGTATTTGTTTGTTTGTGTGTTGGAAGTCCAGAAAGCTCATTTCTTAATACAATTTCACTTTACTGATTAATTTGTTCAAATGGCACTGTTTGGCCCCCTGCAAGAAGCCTAATGCCCTTTCATTAAATTAGCGCTGATGCTGGCTTTAATCAGTGGAGTACATTTCCTCTTTTTGGTCTATCACTCCACAAGCTCCCACAGAGATTTCAGTTCTACCTGTCAACCCGATCCTGCCTTTGTACAATATGTCCCTGCCTACATGTCTCCAGCTTTCCTGTGCCTCTGTGGCTGCATGCGCTCTGAATCTGCTGTCTTTCTGCCCAGTTCCATGATGCCTGTTCCTTTTCATCATTTTATAACTTTTATTACTCAGTTCTCCTTCTGTGTTCTCATGTCTGTATCCTGTATGCATCAGTCACATATACCCTGACATTTTTGCTTCCTGTCCATGTTTTTGTACCATACATGATGAAACTTCTGTCCCACCAAATCATCATTCACTGCCAAACCCACTCTGTCCTGAATTAGAACAAAATTGCATAGCAAATGTATTTACTGAGAAATATGCTTCTGTTTTTCTCTAAACATATACTGTCATTGGTACCTTTTAAATATTCCAAAACCGCAGATATTTTAGTTTGAACACAATTTTTGTTTTCATTGTGTTCATTGTGCAACCAGCGTAAATCCATTCAAATGGTCCAATACATTTTTAACACTATTTTAAAACACACACTATCAAGTTTGGGTTTCTTCTAATATATCAGAGTGAGGCTGATTCCATAGTATAAAGTTAGTGAATCATTGTATCAAAATCTTTTAAGAGGCAATCATTATCACATCCTATATACCATATACTATATATGTGTTTAATTAGCATATCGCCTGTGTCTCTGTGTGGGTTTTACTGTGGTCAATATCTGTTCTCCTTTGATAAAACATGGCTGCCAACAAGAGCCCTTTAATATTTAAATGCCTCGCAGATATAAATAAGCCATCAATCCAAGGAACCACAGGTCTACTCACTGATATATAATTCTTATTATCAGCCAGTACACACACACACTGTATAAACAAACACACACATACAATCACATTTACCTTGTTATTTATGTAAATGTTTTTTATTGATATATTGTGACATATATTGACATAATTTTTAATGCTTCTAATTAATATTATGTCTAAAACTATGTCTAAGGCTACGTTCACAAATACAGCAACTCGCAGCAACAAAGACCATTCATTTCCAATGCAGAACTCTGCCAACACGAGTGACAGTGACTAGATATGGGCATGTCATGGACACATTAAACCTGAGAAAGGTTTAGCTTTATGCAAATATGAAGCAACTTGATGCAACCACGACAAATGGAGATGAATGGAAACGAATGAAGACAGTGTAGCGCACCTGATTTGTCTCCTGATTCCAGATCGCTAAAAGTTACTATGGCAACTATTTGAAGGAAAACCTAGTGGAAACTTCACAGTGAAACAACAATAAAGTCATTGCTTGTGTCAGAGTAACAATACCCTTAATCCTTAGCTTTTTAAATAAGGGAACCAGTCCAGACAAACATCTCCATGAGGACAAATTGGTTTGAAATTCATATAATTTTGGGGATATCTGGTCTCCAAGAAGAGACAAAAAGATGGGCATACACACACACACACACACACACACACACACACACACAAATACAAGCTGTAGGAAAAAAAATAGTGTTTAGTGTGCATTGTTTTTAAGAAGTGTGAATAGTCAAAAGCACATAGAACCATAAGTATAATAGTTTAGGAATAAGTGAGTCATCTTAGATTTCAGAAACATTTTCATAAAAAAAAACCTTCATCACAAGTGAAGATAAACTCTTTATTGCTATCTCTTACCTTTATTTGTTATGAGATAAGAAAGCAGATAAAATTATATATATATATATAATATATATACATACATACATACATACACACACATAATTATTATGTACACACATTATGGCCTCTGATCAGGCATAACATTGTGACTACTATATTGTGTTGGTCCGCCTTTTGCTGCCAAAACAGTCCTGTGCATTAACAGCATTAAGTTCACCAGCAGTTTGAGCTACAGCAGCTCGTTTTTTGGATCGGACCACACAGGCCAGCCTTTGCTCCCCACGTGCTACAGTGAGCCTCAGCCACCCATGACCCTGTTGCTGGTTCACCACTGTTCCTTCCTTCGACCACTTTCGATAGATACTGACTGCTGCAGATCAGAAAAAGCCTGGAAGAGCTGCAGTTTTGGAGATGCTCTGACCCAGTCCTCTAGCCATCACAATTTGGCTCTTGTCAAACTCACTCAAACGCCCATTTATCCTGTTTCTCACACATAAACTTTGAGGACAAAATGTTCTCTTGCTGCCCAATATACCCCACCCACTAACAGATGCTATGATGAAGAGATCGTCAGTGTCATTCACAGTTATATCTTTTAAAGGCGAAATTAAAACCTTCAATGCAACACACATTTATTCTTTACTCTGACATATATATATATATACTGTATATATATATATATATATATATATATATATATATATATATATATATATATATAGTGTTTAAAATTACGTATATATACACACAGTATACAATGTGTTTTTATATTTATTTATTTGTTTATTTATTTACTTGTAAATTCCCTACACATAATGGAGTGAAAGCACTGAAAAAGCTTTGTCTAGAGTGTCATTTGGCAATGTCGTCCAAACAACACTATAACCTTGAGTTCTGCCTTGTATGTGATTGTACTGGCTAATTCAGTAGCTTAGCTCAGCATTTAGGCTGGGATTTATTATTATAGCTATTGTAAGCAGGAGGCTGCTTTTCAAAGATTTGTCTTTGGAGGCAAAAAAGCAGGAAAACTTAATTTAACCACCATCCCCCTCTCTTTTCCATCTCAGTGCCTGACCAGTGACCTGTTAGTTCAAGTCATAAACAAAGTGGCTGACATGACTTTTTTCCCTAAAAGTTTCTTTCCTTCTTGAAAGCATTTTTGCTCTTACAGAAAAAAAAATCTAAAAAACAGAAAGCTTTAAAAAAAAATGGCTACATTACAAAGACTACTTTCCATTAAATTAGATTGTGTAAAATATTTGCTGAAGGTTTGAGGGAAAAAGTCTAGCATGAACACAACTGCAGGTGGAAAACATGGTCCCACAGTGTATAGAGAATTATGCTTTCATGGGTTCTGTACATCAAAAAAGAATGACACAAATATATCAATTATTTTCTGAGGACCAGTAATATAATCACAATCTTCAAATTCTCATGCAGTGTTACCATTGTGGAGACATTTTATTCTCACAGCAGGCACACCTAGGTATGCCATTATATAATTACATAATGCCATTACATACAATAATTTCATACAGTAATGAAAGAAATCTTTTACATCCCCAGGTCAGCTGTCTCAACAACTTCAAAAAAGCTTTGATGTTAATTCAGTGCAATAAATTTCCTCAGCTTTGACCCATAGCTAGCTAACTTCAACCTTCATTTAAAAACTTCACCTACTACACCGCCTCCTCCACCTTCAAAATGACAGTATACTCGTCTGACATTAAGCGATGCCAGCATTTCAACCGGCCGCTTTAGCCTTAGATTATAGGTTCTGGCGCTTACAAACACTCCCCTCCTGGCCTCGATGCTACTTCGACAGTGTTTCCTCACTCATACTTCTTCCACCATTATTGCTCTCTCCTCCTTCTCCTCCTCCTCTTTTCTTTTCATCTGCTCCACTGCCTGTGAAAGACCAGACATGCTGTGAATATGAATAAGAATATGGAGCGATGATCAACGTGTTTCAGTAACACATGAAAACTCGCTTGTGTTTTACAGTTCATATACACCACACACTCCCACTTCTACCAACACCGAGAGCTCAGATACACCATTAACACAAAGTATTTAGAAACTCATTTGCTTTTCTTTCATTAGCGCAATGCCGATGCGCTGAAAGACTCCGCACATTAATGCAATCAACATAGATCAAAATGCAGTTATTCTACACACATATACAGTATAATGTACAGCTCCCACCTACACACACCCACACACAGTTTATTCCTATGTGAAATGCCATGACTATGTTAACAAAAAATAATTCAGCCACAGCAAACGGCTCTCTGTTTATATTCTGTTTTGACATCAAGAGCAGCTCTCCATCTCCCTGAGGGCATATCTAGTAAATGCCTGGTTTAACAGTGCAGAGCTGCACACTTCAGCTATGATTAAGAAATGAAACTCGGTTGTGCCAAATGGCTCTGGCTTTGCAATCTCACCGGGAGGGAAAGATGGCATGTTTTCTCTCTTCCCCTGTTGCTACATGATGGAAATGCCAGTGGGAATGTTTCTCTGTGGAAGACACATCGATCTAGGCACGTCTTTATATATTTTCTTCTACAAAACATTGGTTTCAAGATGATCAGCACCCTAACAATTGTTGAGAATAATAACAGTCTCTACTTGTAAAATCTTACAAGTTTTTACGAGATGTTTTTTAGAGGCATCTTGATCCACTCCTTCATACATTTGAAGCTCTTTAATATTCTTAGGTTTGTGCGTGTGGATTTCCACTTCAATTCAGCCCACAGATTTTCTGGCAGAGCCTAAATAGATAGACCAGGATGATGATTGAAAAACAATGATTTTGTGGAAGTATGTTAGAAGTATGTTTGGCTTATCCTCTGGTTAAAATCTCTATGTATGTTTAAACCTCCAAGTGGCAACCAGGTTTTGGACTGTAATGTCCTGGTACTTAACAAATTTCATGAAGCCTTCAGATTTCTCAGGAGCCCTTGATCCAACCTGCCACAGAACAGCACCAAACATCACTGTTCTATTGCTATTCTATAGCAAGCTCCTTTTTTTAAAGGTGTTCTTCCTTGTATGCGGTCCCATTTTGGCGGCAAAATTGCCAGTAGTGTATATGATTATGAACTTGATATTAATTTTATCTGACCACAACACACAATACCAGTTGTACTTGTAATGACGGTTGGTGAAGTTCACTGCACTTCATGAGATGCTTTCAGAAAGGTCTTTGTTTCTTGCTCAACACACACTTCCAAACAGTTTGTGGTTATACTGGTGGTGATTTTGAAATGAATCAAACACAAGAACCAACAAAACTGTACAATTTTAAACTGTGATTTGTGTGGCTTTTTTCGCCCTTCTTCAAAATCCTGCACACTGTGTGGGTGGACAAAGTGCTCATTTGTCCAATTCCTGGCGTACTTCCAACAGGAAATTTCGACATTTCACACACAGGAACCTTTTCGTTATGGCTTTAAGTGCTCTTAATGGTATTTTAACTATATATTCTTTTAAATATCAATTACGTAAAATTTGTGCAGGTCAACAACTGTCTTTCTCTTATGTGTTGAAGGATCTTTGGCTACCATAGACCATGGTGAGGAGGGATTTTAAATGTGCATCCTAAGATTTAAGTACTTATAAAACAGGAAATATTCAGAGGCAACAACAGAGCTCATAGTGAGGCGAAAATAAAACTAGTTTGCATTTAAATTATACACACTTACCAGCTGCTTTAATAGGAACACCTGTACTTCTGGCTCATTCATGCAGTTGTCAATTCATCTAATCATGTGGCAGAGCACATCAAGAGATTCAGTTAATGTTGACATAAAACTTAGGGGAAAATTTATCTCAGAGACACTTTGACATAAGGGTTTTTCTCAATCTGCACACAAGCAGTAAGCATACAGTGAGTGACACCTCTGTGGTGAACATGCTGTTGACGAGAACGGAAAATGGCCAGATTAAATTACACCAATAAGAAGGTTATGGTAACTCATCTAACCACTCTTCACAACCGTTATGAGCAGTAAAGCAACTCAGAATGCACAACACATTCAATCTTCAAATGCATGCCTGGAGAGTTTCCAATCTTTAACTTTCCAGTTTTGGTAAGTCTGTACTTTACTGTATGTAGCCTCAAACTCTTTTTCTTGGCTGACAGATGTGGAGCCTGATGTAGCTTTTGCTGTTGTTGCCAATGTGCCTTAAGGTTCAGTATAGTGTGCATTCTTAGATGCTCACCACGGTAAAAAGAGTGGTTATTTGAGTTATCTTAGCCTTTCTGTCTTAAACCTGTCTCGCTATTTTCTTTTCCCCACACCTCTCTTATCAACAAGTTGTTTTTATCTAGAGCACTGCTTCTCATTGGGTTTTTTGTTATTTACACCATTTTGTGTAAACTCTAGAGAGTGTAGTGTATACAATTTCCAGGAGATCAACAGTTTCTGAAACACTCAAATTATATCTGGCACCAGTCAAAGTCATTGAGATCTTTTTTTTTTTCATCAATTCCAAGGTTTAGAGTAAACATTTCAATATGTTCTTGGTCTGTATCTATGAGATTTTATGCATTATGCTGCTTTTACATGACACATTGCATGAATGACAGGGTGTACAGATGTGTGCGAATAATATTTATTTTTAGTCCAGCTGCTTCTGTCACTACACGTATGCTTAAAATATTTTACATTTTATAGATATGAGATAAAATCTTACATTTGTCAGGTATGGTGGTTAAAAAAAAAGCAGCCTGGCTGAGATTATATCTGTCTCAGTGGCAGGGAAATCCTGGCTTTGTGCAGCAGTGTGACAGGGTCCAGAGACGAGGATTTCCAATAAAACTCATTCTTAGTGTTCCCAGAATCAGCTGCAGAGCCATCCACCACTGACACTTTGATAATGAGCCCTTTGTCCCCCGTTCCTGTTCAGTTGCTCACTGAGCTTCCAGGAGAGATGATGCAGGGAAAGAAAAAAGAGAAAGACAGGCTCATTTCAGAAGTATATGTGGAGAAGAAAAACTGTAAAGGAACGGCTGATTGAGAGTGTATGTGTTTGACATTTATTGAGACAGATGATTGAGTAGAATTTAGAGATAAGTGTGTTCAGTGTTTGTGTTTGTGTGTGTCTGTGTGTGTGTTTGTGTGTGTGTGTGTGTGTGTGTGTGTGTGTGTGTGTGTGTGTGTGTGTGTGAGACTGAGTGGGTGGCCAGGTGTGGACTAACTGAATTCCTGAGTATAGTAAAGCGGAAGTGTAAAATGCATCCTTTTTCCATCAATACCCTCTCAGGCGTTGAATGAAATTCAGTATAGACAATTTAAAACCTGAGACACAAAAACAAAACTGGGGGCAAAAAGTGAGAGTAACCATAAATTCTCCTTCTCTGTTCATCTCTTTATCATTCTGTTTTTTCTCTTCTACCTGCCTTCCCCGTATCTCTGCCTGTCTGATATCTCTCTCGAAAATCCTGTCTCCTTCCATTACACCAGAGTTTTATCCCGATCTCCATCACTCTTTCTTTCTCTCTCTCTCTCATCCTATGCTCTCACTAGTCTGTCTAATACAATGCTGATACCTTTCAAATAGCTTTTGCATGCAACCATACGTTCAGCTAGTGGATGGGCAGCCCTGGAGGTGACTTTGTGTGACACAAATGCCATGCACATGTCAGGTCTTTTATAGTAATCTTTCCCCTCTAATGGTGCTTCCCTGGACAGCAGAGCAGCTGTAAGAGAGCCTTAGCTAAAATGATAAAAGCAGGATAAATCTATACTCAGGATTCACTGTAGCCAAGAGAGCGCATTAAGGTACTGCACATAAAACTAGCACAGCTATGAGATTACTGATTAATGTACTAGACCCCAACCCCTGTAGAGAAGAACTGCAATGTGTTCTTTCCAGGTAAGTGTTGTTTTATTTTTCGATAATGTACAGTACAATCTGTAAGTAATGGGGCAAGTTCAATTCTTTCTCTTTTTTTGGCTCTGTATTATAGCAAATTGCCTTTAAGATAAACTAAATGACTACTATAGCAGCTAAACCAAAGAAAAGTCAATACCATGCTGCAAGGCAAGATTTGGTTATTAATGAGTAATAGTGTAGATTAAGCGTAAATATTGAAGGTGAAGTTTTAAAAAGCATGTTGATCATAGATAGACAAGAGACAATTGCACAGTACAGGTATGCACTCAGCAACAAAATGCAGCTGAAGTTAAATAGTAGATAACTATTATATATGCACAGTACATATGAAAACTATTCAAAAACATCTTCACTTTTTTTTTAAACTACATTCGTAGTCGAATTCTAGAAATGTCTGCATATATATATATATATATATATATATATATATATATATATACACATATATGTGTGTGTGTGTGTGTGTGTGTGTGTGTGTGTGTGTGTGTGTGTGTGTGTGTATTAGTAAATATATATATCAGTGCCAATTTGCAGATTTTTTTTTTTTATAAAATAGTAACGAAAAGAATACTTTCCACACAGAATTATGACTAACCTCTGCACACATGATGCAAACCACAGGTAAGCCCCAAGAACAGAACAGTTTGCTAACAAGGACATAAAAACCAGTAGACATCCAAAACAAAGTTTAATATTCAGTTTATGATTCAAATTATTCCTGGCCAGAATGAAGAGAGTGCAGACAAAGGAAAAAAAAAATACATAAGCCAATGCAAACCTTAATACAGGAACTTTAGGCAGCTGCATACATGCGGCTGCCTAATAGTTGTCATGGCAATCCTGTAGTAATTTTCTTTGATTGCATGTTTGTCATTAAATGATATTTATTGTAAAATCTGTCATTGAAAACATTATATAGCAGATGTAAACAGTTCATTTCAATACAGGCAAGATTTTTTGAAGATCATTTATTACAAAGTGATAAGTGACAGGCAATTAAAAACCAGCTGTGTTCACATGGTCTAAGCAGCTTAACAGAAATATACTGTATATGTTCTGCTACAAATGCCTTATTAGAGATTCCAATCAGCCATTTTTGTTGGATTATTATTTTGTTCAATAAACTACACAATGTTTTCAGCTCACTTGTAAATATTAATTACTATTCCTAATTCTAGGCTTATTAAGTGTTATATTTTCCTAAATGGTTAACCAAAAACATTTGAATAATTAAAAGCCAGCTAGATATATCAAATACCATGCTTACATTTACATTCATGTTTTTTTGCAGGTGACCTCCTCTAGAGCAACTATCAAAGAGTGTTATCTATAAGTATGTAGTTAGAAGACAATTTTTTTATTGAAAAAGTGCTACATTAAAGGCTGGTGGAAGATTTGGGCCATTCAGATATCATTTGAAGACTGCTGGACATCGGCAGGAAGTTCCAGATAAAATAATAGCCTTGAAGTAGGTTTTCCTTGTCTCCTAAGATTGTTTTCCTTTGTGACTAATCTTCTTCACTGTAGAACGATGTACTTTAAATCATTTGGAAATGGCCTTCTAACCCGTCCCACATTTAATGGGCAGCAACAATTGCTTCTCTAAGATCATTGCTGATGTCTTTCCTCCTTGGCGTAGTGCTAACACACACCTGAATGCTCCAGACCAGCAGAATGCTAAAACATTGGATTATATAAAGGTGGTCACACTTGCTGTTGATCAGTTAATCAAAGGCATTAAATTTGCAGCACCATTTAAAAAATACATTTATTTGTATAACTGTATTTAATGAATGCAGACAAACAGGAGTGAGAGAGGAGGCTGAGGTAAAAACTATTCAGAACTCATGGAGTTTTAGCTTAAAGTGGAGAGTGACAACCTATTCTTGTAGAATATGTTTAATTATACAGTTGTTTAGCTGAACAACTACTATTGCTTTTAATTACAATGAAGATGTTTGATATACATGGTTAGTCCAAGTTAAAATCCTAGTAAAATCCGAGACCCTTCATTCACGTGTTTATCTTAATCACACAGGTGATGGAACAGATAACGTATTTTCATTATTAAAGATATAATGATTCTTATATCCTATCTAATGAATCTTAAGGATGCCAGTGGATTGCTATACTCACAGGCATGGAAAATATATAAAGAAGCAAAACTTTGGCATTGATTTTTCTTTAAAAAGTTGCTGAACTTTCCAAAAAAAAAAAAAAATAGGTTTAGTGGCTATAGGGAAAAGATCTTCAGATTTCAAAATATTAATTCTGCAACCTCTAGAGTGAACTTGCTTGTGTTTCTTCTTATTCTTAGCACATGTACACCTGTGTACCACCACGCAACTGTAAACAAAAATCTTCATGTATGTCTGTGGAGTAATCCATTATGATCTTTAGATTTTTAGTGTAATGTTTATTTATATGCAATCATTAATACAGGGACAATTGCAATTAATTATTTTACTATGTATAAACTGCCATACATACAACTGCATTAAAACAACAATAGCTAGTTACAAAAACAAGGCGGCATCTACAAAAAGCTCCTTCCATTTTCAGTAGGAGTTCTCAGAAGATGAGTCAAATGTTCATACATGGCACCAAGCTGTGGTAAAAGGCAAGTAGGCATATTTCCAACAGATGTATGAAAGGTTTTTGTTAATTCTTCTATTTTTTTTCCAGCAAAAGCTCTTTATTTGTAATATTATTATTTACAGTATCTTAGTAAGGATGTGTGAAAGCCTTTCCTGCTAACAAAGCCTGTAGGGTTTTATATATGGCAAATGCCTCACAGACATAATAAATATATGTATTGAAAGCTTAAAAAGTCTAGCTTGAAAACAAATACCCTCTGATCATGTAATGAAAGTTTAAATTGTGTTTTGATGTGTGTTCTTTTGGTATGTTAATGATTTTCATAATTCAAAACACCATAATTACTTTAAAACATTTACAAGATGATTTTGTCTTCATGCTCTATGTTGAGTTTGGTGGTTTCACTAATAATAAAGCATCTGCATCTATATTTGTCTATGCGCATGTTGATTAGAATATTAAAAACGTGAAAAGTATTAATTTAAGGTACATTTAGAACATATAAAAATGTGTGATTAAGTTGCGATTGACCATGAGTTAACTTCTGCCAATCATGCGATTAATCACGATTCAATATTGTAATTTTGACAGCCCTAATATTAATATGATGTGAGGTCCAGTTACCAGCATGACATTAAATAAATATTTTTTTAAAACATGAGTATCTGTACTTCTACTAAATTGGAGGAGGTGTGTACTTTTGTCACCTCTGCTTATGTTTGTGTGCCAACATAAAAAAAATGACACAGTATGTGCAATAAACTGTACTGTATACTGCAGTCATGTGGCTATATTTTCTTATACACTTTGCACCTTGGCGAATGGCGAACCGTTATGCAGCTTGCAATTACTGAACTACAGGTAGCCTGTCGTCCAAAGTTGGCTCTGACCCAAGATATTTGATCTCACCAATGCATGCAAGGTTCAAAACAGAGACTATAACTCCACTTACATCTTTGTTCATAAGAAGGTTGGCAGTTTTCATGCCTGGTTCAAATTGGTAAACTCTTGCAACGTCTGTCTTCATGGCTTCCTTGACCCCAAACAATAGCATAAATTCCAAGAACCAATTGTGTTTTTAAGATGAATGCAAACTGCCTTGTATTGATCAGGATATTTCTGAGACTTTTTGTGACTGGATGATACATATCTGACCAAGAATGCACTGACTGGTCTCATAGTAAACTAAGAACAGAACTCCTTGAAACTAAAATAGACCTGCAATTTATATACTTGAAACTTGATTCACCGAAAATGGCACCCTGTCCAGCCAATACGTGGCACACATTATTAAGCTTGCCAATTAGTTTCAGGCAGAATGCTGAAATGTACAGCATTGTGTCCTTGTCACAGTGGCAGAGACACTATTTTACTTTTAATGAAAGTTGGAGTGTGGTCCTTTCAAAGAGCTATAAACACCACAAATTCTTCCAATACTGGTCAAGGGCAAACAAGCCAAATTCACATACTATTTGTTTAATCAATTGATATTGACTTTCAATACACTAAGGTGTGGCTCCTGCTTGGTTGGAATGAAAACCCACACTGGCCAAAAATAAGGTTTGGCATCCCTACTGACATTACTTGGTCATCATTGTTCAAGGTCTCCAGCTTTTACACGGTTATAATTGCTCGTCTTGGTGGTGTGACCGTGGCAATCATCCCTTTCCAGTTAGTACTAAGGTAAGTCTGATTCCTTATATTAATATGGCATATGTTGTCGAAGGTGATTTTTGGCACAGCTGGTGGTTAAGAGGGGTGAGATATAGTACAGTTTATATGCAAATATCTGTGTCTTGGGGTGGTCTTGACATTTGTGTGCATAAATACACTAAGGATTTCGGGCGATTCTCAGCAAGCCTGGCAGGTTTTTTTTTTAATCACTGTTATATTCACATGTAATATTTTACTTGTTGTAGTCAAATGTCCTTACCAGTATTGACACTGTCTTCATTTAATGGTTAGATTGAACCATTTTTAAATAGTCTTATTCAGAGCAACTTACAATCATCTCATTTACACAATGGAAAAGTTGAGGGTTTTTTCATTGTGTTCCATTGTGTGCCTTGCTCGAGCAAACATTTGGTTGTGCTGGAATTTAAACTCACAACTATGCAATTAGAAGTCGAACAGCTTTACCACTTAGCTACAACTGACCGATTTGACCACCTTTTTGAATAAAAAATATATATAACATATAATAATACAGTAATTAATATAATAAATAATTTTGCATAGACATTTTTACTAAACCAAACTTGATCAGATTTCAGGTTTCAGTATAATGAAATCAATGATCTATATGTTAGGTTTGTCAGATTTTAGATGTAATCCCTGTGTCTACAGATTTTAGAGAAATTGCTAATAAAAAAATAAGAAATTGAAAAGGCAGATAAACCCTAACAATTTTATTTTACTCTAATGAAAAACACTTTCTTTTGAACAGCTAGAACTCAGGGCATAATTAAGGGGTTAATTCTTGGAGCAGAGAAAGACACTCCACATACATATGCACAGATTCATAAAGATATTAGAGCTATAAATCAAAAACACAAAAACAAAACCAGACATAGAAAAAAGCCAAATGCCAAAGCCATAAAATCTCAAAAGTAACCACATGCAATGGCTACATAGAAATATAGGCCTATGCACAAAAATGTAAACTGAATGCTATATTAATTTATATGCTCCTCAATGCCTTCCCTGCCCACTCTTAAAGCAGAGGAAGATGCGTTTAGGAAAGGTCCAAATATAGTGACTGAAATGAAAAAGCTCTTAGATTAAATAAACTAAGATGAAATAATTTATCATACAGGCAGCCAAAGCTTTTTAGTGTATACTTTTGGAAGACTTTATCAGTCCCCTCTATGATAAATTAGCCTTAGGATACACAATGCACTACAAGTGTTTAAAAAAGCTCAAGAGCTCTTCATCAACATAGAATTATTTTGATACTGGACTCTTAAAATCATCCATGGCAGCATTTTCTGGGTTTTATATATATAAACTGAAATTCTAATTAGAACATCCAAATTCATACTTATTTGACATTGCATTTTTCTTTCTGAGAAAAAGAAGCAGAATCAAACATTTCAATTGTCTTTATAGTTTTCTTCCTATTTAACTTGACAAATTTATACTGATTTCGTCACTTCCTCTAAACTGCACTGCGCACCAAAACAGTCCCTCCCAAACTCCCACCCACAGTGTTTGATTGACAAGTCTACTTTGTCGACAGTGAAAATGCAAAAAGGATTGCAGAGGCATTTTATATTTTTAGCCATGTAGTGCGGGGATGATAAAGTGCAATTGCAAATGGAAGGCTGGCTATTACCTTTTTCAATATGGCAGAATCAGACCCGTGCAGAAATTGAAAATGCGACGTCAGATTGATTTTGCACTTGCAGTTTCAATTTGCCAATCATTATAGTACATTAATAAACACTTGGTAACTGCATTTTAATTGTGTTTTAAAGTATGCACATTCATAAGAGAAATGCAAATGCAAACAAATGTATGAATCAGCATTTACCATTTAGACTTTTCTTTAATAAGTCAAGAAATAAATTGATTATTTCTTTTGCAGTGAGCTACTTGAACACATTGAGTTTGAATTTGTTCATGGTGGATTGTGCTTAATCAAGCAGATCTTGGATCTCAGATTTTGGGTTTCTGGAGCCACAGCTTAGATGCACTCGAACAATCTTTAGTTTCAGGTTGTAAATGTTAATTGGTCTTGTCCATTGTCATAAATTGCATCTTAAAAAGCACCTTAAAGCACTTCACTGAGCTAAAGGGACTCCACTTCAGCTTAAGGGACCCCTTGGCAGATGACACAGCACTAATTGGACAGTTTGATGCACAATGGCAATGAGTCTGCTTGGAGTTTGAAGATTGAAGGGTTGTTTTCTTGGTGTATTTGTGACCAAATTAAAATTCCTGTGGCAATATTGTAATTTGCAGGAACATCCGCCTTTCCTTTGAAATCTCCTAAAACCTTAAAAGGCAGTCTAAGATCAACTCCTCTGCCAATAGAGATCAGTAGCAGATATAAAAAAATGTGCAGTACTTTTCATTCAGCGTTGGTTCAGTGCCTCATGGCCTTCACCGAGTACATTCTCACCTCCTCCAGAACAGTCTGGTTCAGCTCATCCACAACACATGACAAGGCCAGGCTACAGCAAATCATCCAATCAACAGAGTGGATAATTATCTGTGAACCGCACACCCTCCAAACCATGTATCTGTTTGGGATCAGGAAACAAGCATGCAAAATCTTTGTTCTCCCTATTCACCAACATTTTCCAAGATGGGAGTTGATTCAAGGCAAATAGAACCATTGGTAATAATGCATATTGCTCCAAGAGATACAGAATTGTACATATTGTTGTCTAATCTAGTGTATGGTGTAAAAATCTTTTACTGCCTATAAACAGAAAAAATCACCAAAACATGACAGTATTTCTATTACATTCCACTGAATATACAACTTGTGAATATAAAGGTTGTCTAAAATGTATTTTTAATTAAGTGAAAAGGTTTCTTCTTTGCCCTGATTGATAGTCAGTAAATTATAGATTGGTTAGAAGAACTGTAATCTCAAGATCCTGAAATTCATTTTAGATCCTGCTGACACATGCAACAACTAATGCTTCTTAAATTAACACAAACTCCACTTTAACCTGTTATTTGTAAATAATGGGAAAAACACTGAAAAAATGAAGAATACAATATTTATCTTATTTGAACCAGATTTATTTTATACCAGCTGGAAAACTCCCTTACTTAGACAGCACCCGAGAGGTCAGGTCTCCCCATGGACAACTCATTTTTCAGTTTTTATACACCAATCATAAATAACATTATAATCACTGACAGATACATTAACGATCTTGTTACAATGGCACCTGTCATGGGGTGGGTAATACTGTATATGGCAGCAAAGGAACAGTTGATTCCAAAGTTGATTGTAATAGCGAGAAGACTGGATCAGAGCTTCGCCAAAATAGCATGCAATGGTGAGTACATACAACAAGTGGTCTAAGAAAGGACAGCTGTTAAACCAACAAAAGGTCGTAGGCATACAGGGCTCAATAATTTTATGGGAGCAAAGGCTCTGTCAGGTCTGATCTCAAAGAAGAGCAATTGTAACAGAAATAGCTGAAAGAAAAAGATAGAAATTTGTCACAGCTGGACGTGTATCACATCGACTGCCAAAAAGTATCAACAATAGCCACAAGACTATTAGAACTGGACCATGCAGCATTGGCAGAAAGCCTGATCTTATGAATCATCTTTCTTTTATGTCATGTGGATGGCCAGGTGTGTGTGCTTTGCTTACATGGAGAAGAATTGGCACCAGCATGCACTATTATAAGAACGCAATGCAGCAGAAGCAATCCAATGCTTTGTTGTTCAGGAATGGTTTGAGGAACATTAGAGTTCAAGGTGTTCACTTGGCCTTTATATTCCCCTGATATCAATCCAATCAGGCATCTGTGAAATGTGATGGATAAACAAAATCCATTCCATGGAGTCTCAAATTTAAAATTTACAGGACTTAAAGGAGCTGCAGCTAAAATTCTAGTGTCGGATACCACAGTACACCTTCAGAGGTTTCGCAGTGCTCATGCTTAGATGGATCAGAGCGGTTTTGGCAGCACAATGGGAACCTACCCAGTACCAGGCAGGTAATTTACATTTTATGGGTGTGTGCTGATGGCACTCAGATTAAGTACCAAATTTTTACTTTGGCTCACAGATGGCATATATTTCTTGTTTAATGGCCTGTGTAAATGCTATTTATATTGATATTTGCTGCCTTAATTTCAGGTTTCAAAATTGTGTCAGTATTGATGGGGCACTTGTCAGAATTTTTACAAGCCACATTTCACAATGTCGCCATATTCAGCATACACTCAGAGCAAATTTGCTTCGCTGTATGTTAGGTAATTTCATGCTATAATCTTGGGAAAAGTAGTATGTAAGTCTATAAGGATCTAACAATGTGCTATGCATTACTACTACTACTACTACTACTACTACTACTGTACAGTTGTAGCAGGAGGAGAAGTTGTTGTCATACATGCAGTAATAACACTAGTATTAGTAATAGTAGTCATTGTAGCAATAGACTCTGGCTTGCTCTTACAGGACACATTTATATATTTTAAATATCTACAATTCTTATATTTCTGTCAACCTCCTTTATGAAAATGTCGACAATATAAAAGCTCTATAAAAATACAATTTAATTAAAATCAAACTGAACTGAAAATCATAATAGTAGCAGTATCATTTACTCCAAGCGGTGCTAAACCAAGGCCAGGAAGATAATAAGGGACCTCAGCCATCCAAACAATGCACTACTCTCACTGTTGCCATCAGGGAAATGCTTTGCACAACATATTTACATTTATGGCATTTGGCAGACCCCCTTATCCAGCGCAACTTACAACTGAGCAGTTGAGAGTTAAGGGCCTTGCTCAAGGGCCCAGCAATGGCAGCTTGGTGGTACTGGGATTTAATTTGTGACCAGAGTCTAATGTCTTAACCACTGAGTTATCACCACCAATACTTACATTTACATACATTTTCCTCAGAATTATTTAATGTGCAATACTGCCTGCATTTAAACTACATGTTTACTCTATATCCAGTTTCCTTTGTAAATTATTTAAATGTTTAATTTAATTTATTATTTGTTTATTCATTGTTTAATTTAGATTTTTCAATATACTTTTTAATCCTTTATTCTTATGAAGTTAGGGAAAAAGAGTCATAAAAAGCACTTTACTGCATGTCATATTGCATATGGTTATGCATATAAATATGAATTAGAATGATAAATATGAATAATGCATGCAATACAAGTAGTATATATATATATATATATATATAATTATTATTAATTTTTTTGTTTGTTTGTTTTTAGGTGTGACTGTAATAACTTTAATATGAAGATATACAGAAAAGTGAAATGCCGTCTATGCCATTGTAATGCTTGATGGAGTGTCTTCAACTGTCATGTGTTTTATTGTAGCTGTACTCCCATTCCTTTATGTACTTTGCAACACCACCCATGTCAGTAACAGAACAAGATTTCTTAGTTAGCTCAATAGCATCTATTACACCCACACTTTGTGCAGTGTCTCATCAATCTTTTAGCAGCCGCAGTCCTTACGGCCTAATTGAATCCATCGTTCAGCACTTGTTTAAATGACAGACAGACTGATGCAGTTTTACAACAGGTAATGGTGTGAATATTAATGCCACAGCCACAAAGCCAGTACGAAATTGAAAAGTTAAGGCATGTGGAACACATGCAGTGCAGGATTTGCAAAAGAAATGTACTTGATGTTTGTGATGTCTCAATACTATACTGTTTTTTAAAGTAAACTATATTCACAGGTTTAAAATAAAGACATAGGATGAACTACATTATGTTACAATTAATTTAATCTTATTTACAACTATAACCTATAATTCCTTTGATATATTCATTAAAATAATTATCATTTTTTTTATTAGGTATTATGACAAGTATTTGGACACCTGGTTTTTCCAGCCATATCTGGTTCTTTCTCAAACTGTTATCAAAAAGTTGGAGACGCACAATTGCATAGAACCTCTTTGGATGTTGTACCGTTCCATTTCTCTTGATCTTCCTTCACGTTTCAATTGAAATAAGAGACTCAAACCTGTTCCAGAATGGCTCTGTTCACAAAGAGAACTTCACGAAGATATGGTTTACATGGGATGGAGTGGAAGATCTTAAGTGGTCTGCTATAGAGCTCTGATCTCAACCCTATTGAAGACCATTATGATGAACTGGAACGCTGACTGCACCCCAGTACTCCTGTACCTACATCAGTACCTGACTTTACTAACACCCAGAGGTGGCAAAAGTACACAAGTTAAAGGAAAGATGTTTGGGCTCTGATATGAACTTAAGTAAAATTAGCCATTACCTGTATGTTTATTATTAGTGATACCAGACTCAACATAGAGCATAAAGACAAAATATTCTTGTAAAGGTTTTAAAGTAATTATGGTGTTTTAAATTACATAAATCATCAAGACATCAGACGGAACCTTTGCTATGTTTCCACACGGACGGTTAATGAGGTGATACTGGAGAAAATGTACCTCTTCTAACTTTCATACTGATTACATAATCAGAGAATATTTGTTTTCAATCTGAATTGGTTTATGTAAAAGTAGACCTTTCGAACTTTCTATGTTTGTAAGGCAAGTTTTCACTGAAACTCAGGTTGTTTTATTTGTGTCTGTGAAGAGAGGAGACAGAGACTGCAGTGAGCGCCCCCTGTATGCTTTCTTTGTTTTACAAAAGTATAAAATGCCACAAAATGTGCCAGTGCGTTTGTTCCCCCAGAGGGTTAGTTGTGTGCATCATGGCGGCTTTTGGTGCTAATTTGAGACTTGGCACATCAGTAAAACAATTGTTAAGCGATTAAAAAAAATGTTTTTTGTATGTATCCAGTCTAAACATCCACCATATAGAACACACACAGAAAAAAGATGATGCTGATCAGGTCTTTGTTCTCAGGCATGTTTACATCAATGACTCCCTCTGCCTCATCCACGTTCGCCCCATACTTTATTTCTTGTTGCCTTCTGCCTTGCACATTGTTGGCTTCATAAACTAACCTACATCTGTGGTGTGCGAGAGCCAGGAAATGATAAACCAGTGGTAGATTGAAAAAGCCATGCAATGACAAGAAATAGGTTTATTGGCTGAAAACCTCACGCAATGAGAAAAAAAATTGACATTTTACCAAATAGATTAAAACTAAAATAACGAGCCTGTTTTGAGAATGTAAGATATAGAAAGTACAGATATTGGTGTAAAAATGTAATGAGTGAAGTAAAGTACTGACACCAGAAAAATAATAACGAAGTATTTGTACATCGTTTGTTCCCACCTCTGCTAACAAGCTTGGCTGAATAAACAAAAATCTCCACAAGCACACTCCAAAATCTAGTAAAACATCTTCCAAGAAAAGTGGAAGTTACCATAACAACAAATGAGGCCTAAATGTGAAATGGGTTGATTGAAATGCACATATGATCTTAAACACAGCTTATGTTTAGGTGTCTGCAGTCTTTAAGGGTTTTGTGCATATATTGTTGTCTATAATGATAGTTATATCCGTACCATGAATAAAGTACTTGCAGAACAATGAGCAGTAGTTCAGGGTTTTACCTGATTTATCAGAGAAATAGCTTAGTTGACTTTCCACTGGTAGGAAGCAAATTTGACTTTTAAGCATTCTTATTTTTAAGAATAAAATCTAAAGAAAAATATCGGTAAAAGCTTCCAAAACAGACCAAATATTATATTTTGCAATGCCATGATAGGAAATCTTCTTCCTCTTAAGATATTCATGATCTCACCACTTTTTTTTTTTTCCACGTTCATGATAGAGTTAGAAGTCATCGGAAGCATTCACAGTTAATTCATTACAATACTTAGTTCTGACAATTTCCTCATGTCAGCATGGTGCACGGATCAAATCAAGAGCTGTAACGCAAGGTTGTGTCCATCCACACACAAACCTAATTCCATTGCAGATGGATGAAGCAGCCTTACAGAAGCCAAGTCTAAGATTATATGCCGAAAGTGAATAATGAACCATATATATTTTTTTATAGTCATTGTGTAAATTCTTTTTGTAAATAAAAGCCATGTGAGTCATGCTTCTGTAGGCTTTCAGGATACTGCAGTAAATAATGGCTGCATTCATTTGTTTGAGAGCCACATTGCTTACGGTTTAAAGTGAAACAATGCCCTCTAGCTGCCAACTAAAGCATTGCAGGAATAGAACATGCCCGCTTGCTGGGAAGATTTTTCATCAAAGCAGTGCAATTATAGTTAAATGTCAAAAGCAAATAGTGTGCAGGCAGATATGAATTTTTACTGAATGTAAATATTTAAGAATACATAAACAATAACTGTAAGGATGCAATACATTCATACTTATGAGTAGAAGGGTTCGATAAACTGTAAAAATGATGAAATGCTAAATGTAAGAAACATTTCCCCGAGATGAAACCTAGCAAAGTAGAAACACCAAGTAATGACAGAAAATTGCCCACAAGGGTTTTCTAGGATAAAGCTTGTTTCATCAATATTGCATCTGCTCTTACAGGTCTCTGCAAGGACAAATAAAAACAGGCAGAGTTTCTTCCCATTACACACATCTGTTTCCTCAATCTAACTAATATTGATGATTATATTATTTTATCATTACCCAAAGTTTTTTCATTTCCTGTCTCCCAGAACAATTCTATAATAACTTGAAATGAATGGTGCCTTAAGACCAATGAAAAGAACCAATGCAGGGAATTAGAGAATAATCATCTCTAATGTAACCACTGAAAAGACTTCTGCAATACTCAAAATGAGTGATTATGTTTGGTGGAGGTGGTAGCTGTGTGGTTAAGGCATTGGACTTTGAATCTGAAAGCTTGCGAGGTTAAATCCCAGCCACAACAAACGGTCACTGCTGGGCCCCTGGGCAAGGCCCCTAAACCTATAGCTTTGGGTTGCTTAGGTGCCATAAATGTAAATGAGGAGAGATGCTGAACACAAGCTAATATTAGTGGTTTGGGAACTGTACACTCCAAATCAAAATCAAAAGGAAGACAGCAATTTTGTAGAAACATTTTTAAGCCTTTATTGGAATGTTTTAGGCATCGCATTTACAAATCCAAACCTGCTGTAATTTGGTGTTCAATGAAATATAAAAGTCCACTAGGTTAGCAATACTGGTCCGATAGTCATTCCTGTTCAAGCTCATTATAATCCTATTATTATTATTATTATTATTATTGATAAACGCATTTCTGTCCTGTTAGGAAAGAAAATGTAAATATGATTGGAGGTAAAAGCAGTCACATATTTAAATCTAATTTGATGAAAATGCAAAAAAAGAAATATATAATTTTTTTGAAAACAATAAAAGCGCGAGAAGAATCAAAGCTGTAGAACAGTCTTTTTTTTTTTTTTTTTTATAATCTGGTCCGAGTTTTCCCCTGCTTTGCCTGCTAAAGGACATGATGCACCTTGAGAATGACACAACTTGGGAAGATGGGGAGAAGACTGGCAGAGTCGACCTTTTAAGGGATAAAGCGCTTGATTCGCTTTTTTATTTTAAACATGAATAACACCAGCAGTCTTTTGCATCGATACCAAAATGAATGACAATATTACTGTTTACTCAGAATTTTACTCAACGGGGGATTTTTTTTTTTAATTATTAGACTCCCACAGATTATTGAACAGAGGCAGAGAAGAGCTGGAGTCATTTTGGTCTAGTAATCGCAATCTCCCTTGTACTGGGAATAACATGAACAAACGAACGAACAAACAAACACAACATTCATCATCTGGATCCAGCAGACAGGTTTGGTGTTAACCGAAATGAGCTCTCTCTCCAGTGGCCTGCTCTTTTGTTCTCCCCAGCCCTGACCACCCCAACCCCAATCCCTTTGTGTATATGAAGGCCTGTGGACTCTTTAGGACATGACACCGAACACAGGGTTGTGGCGACAGATGCTGGGGCCGATTTCCTCGTAATCCTTCTTGGTGTGACACACCTGGTAGAACTCAGGCTAGTTGATTGGAAAACACACACAAGCAAAGAAATGTGTCATAAAGGCATGTTGGGTTCTCCCAAAAAAGAAGTGAGACAAAAAAGAAAAAAGTAATACTGTATAACAATCTGTAACTGTAGCTGCATCAATAGTGAGCAAAGTTTTGGGCTTTTTGTTCATTTACTTCTTTCTTTTTAAATCAAATATGAACAATATCACTGTGCCCACGGAAACACGAGAAACCCAGAAGTAGAAATGTCAGCAAATGCTATCAGGTCTTGTGAATCCTGCAGGACTGCTGCACCTGTTTGCCATATGCTCTAATGTATTTATCTTCCAAAATATGGACCATCAGTAACCTCATTTAAACCACAGCAGCCAGGAGCAGGCAGTTAATAAAGCTGCTGTAAACGCATCATGCTTTCTCCAGATTGAGGATTGCACCTCATGTCCTATCTGTATCAGTTAATAACAGTAGAGTTTGTTTGAGTAATACAGCCCTGTTATAGAGTAATGTTTGCATCATTTATGTGTAACTCACTGTTGAGGCCAGCATGGATCCTCCGAACCACACGGCGTAGCGCTGCATGTGGTGAGTGACGACCTGCACGTCGATAGGTTTGGGCTGCAAGGGAATAATGACCGCACATATAAGAAAAGAGAAATACCAAAAAAATTAAAAATCCTTTTACTTTTCCCTTTCTTCACTTTATTTTAGTGCAGAAGCTCTTATTCATACCTTCAATTTGCCACCGCTGAGTTCTTCGCTCAGTTTGAGACGAGCATCCACGGTTCTCTTCAGGTCCCTCTGCAGACGCCGGCCAAAATCACGGAACATAGTAGAACCTCCTGACAGAACAATATTCTACGGAGGAGACACATTCAGAGTTGTGGGATGAGGGGCAAATTATGACCTATTTAAATATTAGGCTAATTATCTAACCGTGTACAGTAATACACAATTATTATGGCTTCTGGTTACTGGGGGGAAAAAAACGGCTTGGTTACAGAGGATTAGATTAAAACCACTCATTCATGAATCCGAGTAACCCGTGAAATAAGCAACAATTGGATTTTGACTAGAAACTAGTTCTCATTTTGTAAAAAAGTTATGGCACCCTAGTGCAAACAGCACTACAGTCAGGATACAGCATCATGCATGTAAACTGCTCCTTTCTAGACTTACCTTGTAGAGGGGACGACGAACATCAATGGGGCAGTTCTGGATGACCTCATCAACCACTTCTGAGATGGGCTGAGTGAAGTCCGGATTGGCAAACTGTCAGAAACAGGCGTAGAATATAAAAGTGAGGTCTATAATGTGTTCAACACATGCTTTTTTTTTACTCTCTGGGTGCACCTCAGTAATCCAGTTGATGTATCCTTGATTCTTACATTCTTTAGCCAGTGACTCAGAAATCAATTGAAGCCATCTTTAAGCATGAATCAATTCTTTAAACGCACTCAGAGGAATTGAGGAGAGAAGCGAAAAGAGGCTACTGGATTATGGATAAAGGTAATTCCTATATCTTTTTCCTAAGTCTATTTTTTTTTTTTTTTAAATAGGTAATTTTTGTTTTAGAATAACTCTTCATTGAGAAAGGTCTTTTTGGCAGATACATTTGCCCTCAATTTCTCCTGTCCTTGTTTCCATCTTTTTCTCATTTCCTCAGAGAGGAGCTAAGAAGCAAGGAGAGGAAATGTGAAGCTGCAATTAAAGAAATGAGCAGCACCCCCTGTGTGCATGTGTGTGTGTACTGTGTGTGTATTACACACCTCAGGGTGGAAGAAGATCTCTGGGCCAAGAAAGCGCTCATATCCCACATCGATGGTGAACTCTTTCTTGCTGATGGCGTTAATGCCGGTGTACTGCTTTATCCATTTGGAGCCATCGGTGTCGTACTTATTAAACTCCTTCACCAGGTCAGGACACACGTAACTAAAGCGCTCCTACAAAAAGAACACACACGTACATTTGTTGCGTAAAGTATTTTGGGTCTGCGCCCTGAAATACACTTCCCCGCTGTATGCCAGTAAAAGGCCGCGTCAGAACTAATGGCTCATGTCAGAGTAATGACTGGAAGCCCGGGGGAACAACTTCATTATGCGAAACTAAGCGAAGCTCATCCAAGTTAAGCTCCCACACAATCTTCCAACTGCATGCACAGAAGGAAAATAAATCACCCCGGCAATTCAAGTCTGACGAAATAACTGATGCAGATACACAAAACAAACATTAATGCTGCAGTCTGAAAAATATCAAACATTTAAACGCAATGCAAAGCAAACGTCGACTTTAATAGTAGCCAAATCTCTTACACAAATTGTCCATTTAGGTGTACATTTAATTTCCTCATGCTGACTTTTTAAAGAGAATTGCATCATTAAACCAGAAAACATAGGGGACACTCTGGCACAAAGCAGCACGTTTCCTGTAGCTAACTGCTCTGTTACATGAAATGGACAAATTTAAATTGAATCCAAACAGTACAGCTAGACCTGAAGCTGGATTATAAAAAGTTCAGATTTTTCATTCAGTGTTCAATTCTAGAAATCTCATGGTTGCATATGTAATCATCATACCCATTAATGTAAGAAAAAACCTCAGGTCTAGAACTCAACCTTCCCCTTCAGTAGCATATATGTATATAAACAAAAAAAAAGTTTTCGTTATTGGTTTAATCCAAAGCTCACAGGATCTGTTGAAAACTTTTGAGTCAAAACAAACACTGCATGTAATGTCAAATCTGTAATGCAGATAACCCTGCAATAATTCTGTGATATGTAAATAAATGAATGCTGGTCTGTGTTCACTCTGAAATGCTACATGGCCCGATATGCAAACATTCGCACTGGTGCTGAGCTCTACGCAGGCAACGAGCCACTTTGCAAGTCAATACGAGTTCCTCTGTGACCTGCATAATGCTGGAGTTGCCCTAAAGCACTTTAGAGATTTACATGGAGTTGTTCTTTTTAAAAATCAGCTACAGCATTCTCACTTAGGTTTAAGAACTTCCAGCCTGTTCTACTCTCATTAAACCAAATTTGAAGAGTGCAATTAAAATTTGAGGATTAATCAAATTAAAAATGAAGGGTTTGTGCTTCAGTTGGACAGTTAGGACGTGGCTCTGCTAAAACGCGAAAGTTTGGTGATTTAAGTATAATTCAATTACACGAGCGCATGCTTACCTTGACGGCTTTAGCAGTCTCGAGAGACTGCTCAGGTGGAATTCCCACCTCTCTCTCCCTCAGCAGTTGCTGTGTGAAGTAGGTAATGTCACGGCCTGCAATGGGAATGTGCTTTATGCAGCTGCCAATCACATAGCCTTCTGCCTAGAACACAGTAAAGCAACAAAGCAAATCAACATTACCTTCCAATCACAGCCAGAGCAAAGCAACAAATCAAACACTTTACCAACGGATAAATGGGTAGCCTTCAATCATTAAGCACAGTGCAGGAAATTGCAGAGCGAGGCACAAAAACTGACATTTCCTTATCATTTAATTTATAAGCTCAATTGGGTATAAAAATAAACAGGAAGTCAATGAGACCGGTTTGCACTGTACATATGCAGAGTATGTGTTGTGCGTGGGTGCTTGTGTGGTATGTGACTGACCACAGGGATGACGTGAGTGACTCCATCTCCACTGTCAATTACTGTACCGGTCAGAGTCCTTTCTCCAACCTGTCGAGAAGTCCAGGATGCTGCTAGAGCCAAAACTGCCTGAAAATGTGTGCAAAAAAACCCCAAATCATACTTATGTAAATACACCATGCTCACAGGTTAGTAGAGAAAAAAGATGAACTCCAACATCCATATAGAAGTATAAACAGGAACAAAATGTCGCTTCAGAGACAAGCAATACAATTCGCTATTAACATGCAGAACAATCACTTCACAAACAATAAAATCAATGAAGAAGTTGTGTTCGTTTGCGATACCTGCACGGCGATATAGAGTCCCGGCACATTGAAGGACTCGAACATGATCTCTGCAGTGTATTCTCGGTTCTCGGGTGTGTTTAGAGGAGGCTCGGTCTGAAAAAGATTCACTATTAATGCACATATATCCACATTCACATTGGGGAAAATCCATTTTCGATGATGTTGTAACAAAAATGTTGCTTACGCTGAAGTGGGAAGAAAAATAAATCCTGTGTGGGGAAACCCTAATTTTACAGATGTACAACACAGTGGATATTTACATCATTTGGCAGACACCCTTATACACTGCGACAATCATCTCTGACAACTGAGCAGTTGAGGGTTAAGGGCTTTGCTCAAGGGCTCAGGAGCAGCAGATTGGCAGTGCTGGGATTTGAACACAACAACTGTCTGATGAGAAGTCCAATGTCTTAGGATATTATAACAAAGCAACTTTACAAACATCTGGATATAAAATGGAAATGTGTCCATAATGAGGAAGGCAAGAATGGCAAATAAAATCTGCCTAAGACAGCAAGAAGAAGAAACCCTGAGAGGAACCAGATGTAAAAGGGATACCATTTACATCTGGCTGACACCAGATAATACGAGAATAAATGATGCCTCTTTCGTTAACTGTATAATCTATAATAACTCACGCGGTTCTAAATGTGTTCCAGGGAACCTGAACCTGAATAGGAGCATCGGTTTTAACTTCAGGACTTTTTATTTCAGGTTTTTTTTTCGTATATGAAGTTCACAGCTAACTTGAGTGAGTGGTACACAATGAACCCATAATGGTACCTCTGATGTCTACAAAGTGCTGACAAGAAAAAAAGATAAACAAACATCACCAAAACAAGCTCTCTAATAAAAACCACACAACTGGTAGGATATTCACAACTCATGAAGTCTACAGTGAAGTGAATCTGACAACCTGTTAGAAACAGTGATATAAATAAATATATAAAAATATGTACACTGGAACATCTACTTAAATGGAAAAAGTATTTCTTTAAACAGTAGATTTCAGCCATATTATTTTAAAACAAAATAACTGGAACCATTTGTTCTGCATTAGATACGTGTGTGTGTGTGTGTCTCCATACTGCAGTGGTGTATGACTAACCAGCAGGAAGTAGTGGTCTTCAGGCTCTGCCCTCAGATACTTAAAGATGACCTGCTCCATGAACCTCTCCATTAGATCCCAATCCTCAACGATACCATGCCTGATAGGCCACTGTATGTAAAGATAGACAAAATTAAAAAGGAAGCTAAATCATTTGTGCTTGAATTTATTTTGTAATGAGCACCGGTTTTTACCAGCTTCATGGTCATGTTAAATGTAGTGTAGAAATCACCTTGGTTGCGTAGGTAGGCTTGTCGATAGCCTCGTCTCCGATGAAGAAGTCGAGGTCATCCACACCTTTCATCATCCTTCTCTGGGCCTGGTCTCCCACTTTCGCCGACTCTTTGATGGCGATGCCTGAGTAATGCAGAGGATGATGCGATATAATGAAACTGGCCGCAGAAAACATTACCGCAAGAAAAAACTGCAGTACACCATTCATTCAGTCACATCAATACACAGGCAGCATTTGCTTCAACCTCTACCTGTGTATGAATGTAGATTATTTAATGAAACTTCTTATTGTTATATCATTTGTATTTCAGTATATAACATTATGGAACTGGAAATATTCCTTCACAAACAATAGGATTTGTCAAAGCACAGTCCTAATTGGACAGACAATTACAGTTCTGTTCTAATTTCTACACTTAATCATGAAACCAACGAGACAACACGCACAACGATTAGACTTTAAAGTGCCCATAACATCAAAAGAGTGTTTAAGTGTTTGCATACATCATATTATGATAATTTGGAAAGTCAAAGCATGCGCAAGGATCTGATCTGGACTGCTTTCTTTCTACCTCCTATACATTCTCTCACATTTTTAGTTACTTTAATGCCATACACAATTTTACCTCAGGATCACCAAGTGATTAGCAACCTGTTCATAAATTATTAGTAGCTGATGAAATATATGACTAGAAATATGATAGAATGAGTCACAGCTAACCAAATACAAACTGAAATACTAATTACAGGAGATCAATGGCAAAACATTAATAACTGGAACAAGGTCATTTCTCACTGGTATCAGACTTTGATTTCTGTTTTGTTTCTCATTAAGAATAGCCCCAAGTGTTTAATCACCTTAGAAACAGCAACCTGGTGTGGTTAGGTTAATGGGTTTTACTATAGACATCCTGAAATTACAATTTTCTTTTAAATGGTAGAAATAGTGGCTGCAGGGATTTAAAAAAAATAGACACAAAATTAGATTTGTACGAAGTTAAAGAATCAGACTGTCTCCCTGATGCATTGAGAATAAGCTCTGAATAACAAGACTGCAAACTAAATCCTGACACTCGAATCATTTATTGGTCTTTAGGTTCAAGTGATACGGTTGCACTCACATGATGGTACGATGAACTGAGGTTCTGTGTTTCCTGCATATCCCAGTTTAGTATATCTGAAACACAGAAAGAGAGAACATGACTTTAGTTAAACAGCACTTATAAGCAATTTGAATTCTGAAGGCCCCTTATGAGCAGCATAAGTTACAATTTCATCTATTAATTTTTTTACAGCACAATTCATTTTCTATGCATTCAGTTTTGGAACTACTTTGGCTGATATATCGCTGAGATCCCTGCGGACTACAGAGCTCATCCTTTGCAGCTTTACACCCAGCTGACAACACACAAGCCTCTAATTTCTTCTTAATGCAAGTGCTCTGCTCCCATCATGCTGTCTGACATACAGCAACAGCCTGTAGTTGTTCTGTCATTGCTCGGTTTGACAAAAACATATTGGGTGTTGTCTTTATAAATTCCAGTCAGTATGCTTCAGATCATGCAGGCTCCAAGGCAACAACTGCTAAAAATATCATCTTGATACATGATGTACATCTTTGCATATAGCCGAGGTTTTCTAACAAACCGACCAAAATATTAATGTTAAACTGGGGAAAAAAAAAATTTTTTTCCTTATTAAAACTGCACTGAAAATTAAAGTTCTGCTGTTAAAAAACAGATTACACTCACTATATCAGTATTATATTACCAAATGTGCCCAGCCATAACCATCATCAGTTTGTACTTTCTCTATGAAGCTTAAATTCAGATTTGTGAACTAATGGACATGCAGGACTGCCTCATCGCCACAAAAATATCTTAATAAAGCACATTTACAAGAAAATCAGTTCACTATAAGGTGACATCATCTTTTTTTAAAGAAATTTCCTAACCACAGAATGCTGATGTTTAGTTAGCAGAAGATCATTACAGGTCTACAGTAGTGATGAATCTCAAAGAATCCATCAAAACTTGGTTTAAAGAGCTCACGATTGTGACCTGTAGCCTCACTAGCTCCATCAAGTATCTGTACAGTCTTTATGCTGCCTTGAATTACAGTGACTCTAGATTAGGTCTTGATCATTTGCTTACTAGTAAAAGGAGTTAAACCAGCCTTTGTGCATGTGTTAAGAGCTCATCTAACTGTTATGCATGCGTAATGTGTGTAGTTGTAGGCATGAGTTCGTTTGGATAACCGAATGGTGTCGGAGTCCAAAAACACACCCACCAAAAAGCAACACGAGGGGCTAAAAGAAAAATACGTCCAGATATGCACAATAATAAAAGAGCAGAATTATTTTATTAAATATTCAGAAGTACGTTCGTAAAAAATGTTTAAAAAATACCCAATTTGCCAAGAGGAAGAATCCCCCCATTATTGAACTGGGGGAAAAGGAAAACTACTGGATTAATGAGTTATTAAAATATATTAGTTCACTAAAGTTCTTAGCGTTTTCTTTTATAATAAAAAAAGGAAGTAATAGATTTTAACCATAACAAACTGTAAATGTTTTTTAAGGGGCATTCAATATCGCTCAGGTAAACGATCAACAACTACGAAATGGATAAAAGGTCAAAAGAAATGAATTCTGTAGCAGTGACTCTTAGAGGCAGTGTAAAGGGAAGTGGAGGTTGTTTCTGCATGATGTGGGTTATATTACTCCATTACGTTAGAGGCCAGAGTTATAAAAAGCAGTTTTGCAGACTAAAACCGAGGAGAAGTGTGGGTCAGCAAGCGAGAGAGGATGTGAAGCTTTCACACATCTGACACACATGCACACATACACACACTTGGGCACATCTGAATCTCCGAAATGAACCACTTTCTCATCCATACTGAGAACAGATGCTGGTTTGCTTTGCTCAGCTCAAAAGTAAAGAGGGGGAGGAGGGAAAGGTATGCACCATGGAATGTTCAAGTTTCTACATGCTAACACCTAACTACTGTGTATTAAACAGACCAGATAGAGTCCGATATCTGATTGTATAGTTATACTTTTTATATCAAGAAACATTCATCTGTGATAGACTGAGATATAAATTATAGAGCAGGGGTAGTACAGTAAAATCATACCATGCAAAACATTATTAGAATGCCTGTGTGTGCGCGTTACAGACAAAAAAAGGTTTTTTGCACTTCTGCTTGCATGTTAAACTCCTAGCTTTAGGTAGAGTCTCTGACAATTTTTTTGCCAGGAAGCACAGATAAGAACTACCTCTTTTAACAGGAAGAGATAAGTTAATAGAGACTACACACAGCCATCCACCCGTTTCTGAATCTCACAAACATATTTAAGTTCTCTACTTTCTAACACATGCTCTGATATTTAATCCAGAGGAATGTAGCTCTTTGGATGCCTCACACCCTGTACTAGTTTCCGGTCCGCCTTGATGCCTCACCTCATATACTAGTTTCAGATACTTTTCTTAAGTCCTGAGAGGGCACCAAGTATCTGTATCATTGCAGATGTTAACCGATCAAATACATGCACATAGTTTATGGCTGCGTATCATGATCCTGGACACAGTCTCTGTACTCCTGGTCTTGAAGTACATCTCACTGCTCCAACACACCCACTTGAACTGCCACTGCCTGCAGTATCCTAAAGCATTATTACAACAGGTTATAGATGCATGTGTGTGTGTGTGTGTGCATTACGTTTTTATGTCACTGATGATTTTTTTTTTTTACTGAGATCTTCTTGTTTGCATGCAACTTTGGACATGTTAGAAAAAAAAGATGTTATTAAAGCTATAAACAGAATTAAGTGGTGGGGAAAATTAAAGCTCTTATGCAGTGCATGTAAAGACTGCTGGGCTTAACCAGTTAGAAAAACGTACAAAGGCTACAATAAAGCTGCTTTAGGCTGAATATAATGCTCTTCTTGTTCCTCCTCCTGAGGAAGCGAAGCGTCTGATTCGGAGACCCAGCTGCAGTTTTACAATGATCACAAGCCCACTACGAGGGGGAAAAGTCCATTTTTGTAGGAGAAGAGGATAATCTAAGGAATATAGAGAAAGAATATAGAAGCGAGTAGCACATAAACGCTACTAAATGCACGGTGAAATGCCGAACAGCACCATATATGGACTCAAAGGCGAGAAGCAGGAAGCGGCGAGCGCTGTCAATAAAATTAGGAAGTTCCGAGTGCGCAGGCGCAGAGCTTCGGCAATCATTAGAATGACTTTTGCAGAATTCAGCATCGAATAAATAGATTCTTTTTTAATAAATACCGCTCATAATCGTGTTCCCACGTGTGCATTCCGTACCTACATGTCCAATATTAAAATGCGTGTCCCGTCAGACAGATACACATTTTCGAAACGGAGTTAGCAAACCAGTGAAGGCAAAAATACAGTCTAGCCTGCTAGCTGCTCTCATAGCCTCCACCCATACTACTGCACCGTGTGTTACTTACAAATGTCTCTGCCTCAGGGCAAAATAAATCCTTTAAATTACACAAAGGAAAATCACGACAGGAGTAAATACATAAGGAGATTTTTAAACGAGTTCTGTACTGAAATAGCGAAGCAGTTAGCTTGCTAGCGCTACACACCCCAGAGCTGACAGGGCTGCTGCTGCTGCCGCCAGTGGATCTGATTTACTGAGGAATTGAAAATACTTTACCCTGTACCGCAGTCCACCACACACGCCGGTAATCTCCCAGCCATTCCTCCTGTTTAACGAGCGTAGATGCCTTAGTGAAGAACAGAAAAAAACCCAGCTAGAAGTGTCGGGTACAGGATGAATGTAAGGCGGAACCCTTTCACCCGCACTGTGAAGTTTACAGTCACTTCCGCACTCGGAGAGCGGAGCACCGCGGGGAGAAAATGGCCGCCGCCGGTCTCTGAGAGGGAGGAGGGAGGGAGGGGTACAGGGAAATGAGGAAGGGGGAGGGGATTATTATTATTATTATTATTATTATTATTATTATTTATGGACAAGATAGAAGTAGGTTAATAAATAAATAAAGAAAATATGGGAAAAGAAGAGGAAAGAAAAGAGAAAAGAAAAGAGGGGGAAAGAAGACTTAGGAAAAACAAAGAAAAGAACAGAAAAAGTAAAAAAAATTAGTGAAGAGAAGAGGAAAAAAAGTAAAGAAGAAAAAGAAAAGAAAGAAAGAAAAGAGGAGAAAAGAGGGGCAAAAGGAAAGGAAGGGTAAGGAAAAATTAAATAACAGAAAAGAAAAGAAGTAAAAGGAAATAAAATAAAAAGATGGAAAAGAAGAGGAAAGAGAAGAAGTGAAAATACAAGAAAATCAAAAATAGGGGAAAAGACTTAAGAAAAACAAAGAAAAGTAAAGAAAACGAGTAAAAAGGAAAAAAGAGGAAAAAAGAAAAGAGGGGGAAAGAAGAGGAAATGAAAGAAAATAATAGGGAAGAGAAGAGAAGAGAAGAGAAGAGAAGAGAAGAGAAGAGAAGAGAAGAGAAGAGAAGAGAAGAATATAGATAGGACATCCCAATTACTCTCTCCTGTGTGTGTGTGTGTGTGTGTGTGTGTGTGTGTGTGTGTGTGTGTGTGTGTGTTATCCAGACATCAGTAGTATTTTTTTTTAGCATTACAGTAGTGTGGTTTATGAACTATTTTCTACACGTCATACAGACACCCGGAAATACCGAACTGGAGCGCTGAGATTTATGTTGTCAGTGTCGCCTCAGTGTGAATTATTATAAAACTGAACAATGCCAAACTATTTCTCCCATTACACGTATTCCTCTTACTAAAGCGGTAGCTGAGAAAGTTATTATAATTTTGTCACTTAAGGAAGTACAAATTTGGAAGAGGGTGGGTGGGGGTCCGACGGACAGAAATGCGTTTAGGTGCATTCTAGGAAACGTAGTTTTCTATGGCAATCGTTTGGATGCTTGTTAATGGAGTGTAGCAGTTTTAAAACTACAAATCCCATCCTATTTGAAGTTCAAAGCCGAACGAAGTCATGAGCAGCCGCAGATTAGCTAAAAGACGTAAATATTTGGAGCAGTCTGAGTTGTTATCGCTTCTGACTGACAGACAATAGCTGTTCTGCTTTAGTTCATGTGGACGGAGGATTCAGAAGCAGGTAAAGTGACCATACAGGGTTTAGTATCATTAGATATTTTTAATTAGTGCTCAGGAATAATAGTGAAGTAGTTTGTCTGGGTCTCGGGAGATGATCGTGTCTGCATGTGCTCCAGCTTTTGAAAGCATGTTGATGTTTGTAGTGAGAGTTTTGATTAGCAGCAGGACCTTCTCCCATCAGTGTCCTCATGTCCACAATATCATACACAGGCTACAGCAGTGATATCAAACCGGATCGGATACAGATTTGTATGAACATGTTTAGATTTATAACTGCACTTTTCAACATTCAAATTAAACCATGTTCCTGCTGATTATGTTCATATTTGCAAACTCACTAAGGTTGTTTAGTTTCCTAATTAGCTGATCTATAATATAGGCCATTTTTCAGATAGGCACTGGAGTGTGTTTGTGTTGGGGTGGCGCAGATTGTGTGCAGATGTGTGCAGATGTGTAACAGCATATTAATTTGTTGGAAGCACAAGCTTTTTATTCAGGATCTTCAGTGTGGTGTATCGTATTTTATCTGACCAGATTGTTTAGTTTGTTATCATAACCATCTGCCACGTGGAGTTGTTTGTTTGTTTGTTTGTTTAAAAAAAGGTTTCATTTGTAAACTGTAGACCAGAGATGCCCAAAATAGGGCCCATGGTGCAAATCAAAAGTATTGATCAAAATGGGCATCTCTGGTCTACAGTCTGTTGTTTTTTTTTACTTGTCAATTAATGGCATATATGAGAAGAGAGGAAAACCACTAATACAGATCTTTATTTATAATTTAATATAAAACATTTTAAGATGCAAAAACTTTAAACTGAAGATTAGAGCATAGTAGAAAAGAAGTGAATTAGATAGAATTAGAATTAGATGAAGAACAGCTTCATGTCTTTCATTAAATGTTACTGATATTACATGCACATGGCTGTATAGCATATTGCCTGAGTAGCTGTACTGGGCATTGAACTCTATTGTACTGTAAATTGGATTTTTCTATGTTTATTATACTATTTCTACTATATATACTATATTACTACTATAATACTATTATTACTTTTATTTTAATTTAACTAGAAAACATTTGAACTGAAAGTAAAACTGCATTACTTAGGCAGATTAGAGTTTTCTATTTATTTGTTTGTTCGTTTGTCATTATTATGAAATCATAAATGAGGGGAACTCTGGCAACAATAATTGTAACATAATACAGTTTGATATAATGCGAATTTGCTTTTAGCCAACGAGCCTAAAATCAAGTTTGATTTTTAGCTCTTCATAGGAAAAAGTTTCATTTAATAAAGCTTTCTTTTAATGGCGTATATATGCAAATCAGGAGAACGATGTAGGAATTACAGCACCTTGTATAGTCCTTAAATCCTTCTTGTTAAGGCCCCAAAAAAGCTGGACAAATAGATGCTTAGCCAGATGCATGTTCTTAATGAAACTCTTTCATTATTTCAATTACAAGTAAATACATTAAAGGTCTAGAGTCAAAGGTGTCAAACATGGCATTTGCATTCGGAGTTTGTTGCTGATCAAATTTGATATGGCCAAATAAATATTTCCTAACAAGAATGTACACACTGGATGCACTTCACCAGGGACTACAGACCACCGTAAACAATAATGCTGCATGTCTAAAGAAGACTTTACCTTGGTAACCAAAAATGACTTCATACCATTTGAGCATTTCAATAACACCCACCAGGATGTAGGTGTGAATGTGTCAACAATAATGAGAACACTTTAGCAGCCTTAGAAACAGGAAGACCTGGTTAGAGCTTGCCTAACGCTTGCATGCATTTCACTTAGTGAAGACAAAACAGAATGCAAAACATCCTATTAACATGCAGGATCTGAAGACAGCTGCTGTAACGGGCTGGCAAAGCCTCACCAAAGGTTGAAACCCAGCATCTGGTGATGTTTATGAATGGCAGAATTCATGAGACATTGACCGCAATGCATTTGCAAGCAAGTAGAACCAATGAGCCGTGGGTTTGGGAGGAAAAAATGGGATGACATTTCAATTGACAATTCATACACTATTCACCTGATTCAGATGCAGATACCTTTCAATTAAAGCTGGAAATCTGCACCTTGAACTCTTGTTGATATAATAATATAGTGTATATATTATAGTTAATACAGTGTAGTAAACAGCTAAAATACCAGTGTTGTCCAAATGGTTATGGAATTGAGGAAACAAGTTAATGTAAGTTATACTGCTTGATCATGCCGTCCACCACTGTCGCAGCACAAAAGAGTTGTGGATCCTCCGGTTATACTTAGCTTTTGCTTATTAATTGCGAAGCAGGTGGACCTGTTTTATACACCCCCAGTACAGGAAACTTAATAGAACTCTCAAACAAGAGAAGAGTGTAAATGGACACTTCAGGGCAATTCTGTGAATTTCAGCATCTTATTTAATTTCAGGCTTTTTTTTAACATTAGGGATGTATCATGTATCACTCCTTGTATCATCTAACCATGTGTGTAGACTGCATGTAGCGACTGTGTGATGTGCTCTTGGTGTTGCATCGTGGCGAGAGAGGCTGGCAGAGACAGGCGTGTTCATTTCTAATGCGCGCAGCACGGTAAGGTCTTTTACCCCAACACTGCTCTTCGTTTCTAGCTAGTGCATCTCTTTGTACATATAGCATAACCTACACATGTGGTATTGCTGCGTTGTGTGTGTGTGTGTAGGATGAGTTGGGGACTATGCTGTGCCCAGAAGAGGAGATTAGTGCTGGGTGTCCTTGTCCTGTTGCTTGTGGACGTAATCTGGGTTGCTTCATCCGAACTCACCGTAGTAAGTACAACACACACTTACATAAAATTAATGCTTTGTTCGATTCGGATCCAGTTTCACTACTGTGCAACACACTTTTACACGTTTTATTAGACTATAACAGCAGCTTTTTCTAATATGAGGAAGGAGTGTGTTATCAGTGAGTGAATGTTTTCAGTACAGACGACTTTACGCAATAAATAAAAAACGACACAATGTTTTTTTTTTTTGTTTTTTTAAAGGAAAACCCCCTTATTGGTTATTTCTCTATAACAGCACTCCCAGTCTGAAGTGTATTGTTTAGGCTTACAGTATGAAACATAGAATTATGTTCACTGATGTGTGATTTGCGTTTCGGTGTATGTTAGTATGTGTTTGTGCAGCAGCAGTACAGCAAGCCATTTTTCAGCACGTTCATGAAGACCTCGATGTTCATACTGTACCTGCTGGGCTTTCTGTTCTGGAAACCATGGAGACAGCAGTGTGCAACCCAACAGCAACGTGCCATATCTGTGAGTCCTACAGCTGTCAAAATGCGGCTTTCAGCAGCTTTACACCTTACAGCGAGGCGATATCCGATTGCACTTTGTCTTGCACGAATTGTAACAAATTACTATCTTAACCTAGAACTGAGGCATGTGGATATGAATTATGAAATATGATTCACGTTCGTATGTAGTCATGTGGCCAAATGTACAAATGGTTAAAGGATGAAACCTGATCACGTGGCTAAGGTTAATGCTGGAATAATCCTGTTAGTGAGTAATTTAAAACCAGAGTAGTATAATTTTGCTACTCTGCATACTGACATTATGGTAATAAGCAGGTAGGGCCAGATTTTTAGATTGTACATTTATTTATTATTTATTTTATTTAAGATGCATTTTTAATCAGAGCGGAGGGTATTGTTCTAAGGTCCAGCAGTGGCTCTCAGCCAGTCCTCACACTCATTCCCAATGTTAATACTTTCCTGTTTGGGATTATACATGAATTACATTCATAAATGTATTAATAATTTAATGCTTTGTCTATTGTTAGTTTATTGTTGAAATAATGGTTGAATGGCAAAAACACTATTCCTCTCTTTATTTGCCTTATTTATGGTCCACCTCTGCCCTGTACCTTCTAAACCAAGGACACTTTATTGCACTGTCCCTTGTCTTCCCTAGCCAATCTGAGAGAATTAGGAGCTGCCAAGAAAAAGTGGAGGAAATTAGAACTCGTTAAGTATCTTGTCTCATACTGGACTCCCCTGTCCAAATTTTTCTTTTAATGTGACCTCAGCTAAGAGTCTACTTCTACATAGAAAACCTTCTCCTCAAGATCCTCACAATCATCTTTTCTTTATTTCTTCATCTGCCGTTTCCTCCTTTTCTCTTCTCCACGACTGCTAATCAGTTTGCCACATTAAAAAGAACTTCACATCTATTCATCTCCTACACCACATTTTCAGAAATTCCCTGCACATCTATCAACAAAAGACATCTTGCAAGTCAGCTTGTCCTGCAAAGGACAAGGACACAACTATAAACAATGACTTCCTAACATCTGGTGAAGGGTTGCTCCCATCCTGAAGAAACCTCTCCCGGATTCCTCAGATTTTAATCAACTACTGACCGGAATCAAAATCTGTCTTTTCTTTTTAATTATAATTCTCAAATGCTCAATCAACCATCAGCTGCCCCTCTAGCTCACTTTCAAGATACTGACCTGCTTTTAAGAGGCACATTCCACAGAAACTGCCCTTGTGGTCATCACAGAGAAGCTATTAGATCAGGGTCTGTCATCCAGTCAACCAGAAAAACTCTTGGAAAAGTCTTTAGGTTTAGAAGTGATAGCTCAGTGGTGATGATGTTGGATTTTTGATCAAAAGGTTGTGTGTTCAGGGGCTGCTCCTGGGCCCCTGAGCAAGGCCCTTGCCCCTTAACTGCTCAGTTGTATAAATAAGATCATTTTGAATATATAAGGGCATCTGCCAAATGCCTTACACGTGAATGTCGAATGTCTTTTTATTTTATTTTTATTATTTTTATTTTATTTTTTAGATTTCTGATGCTGAATTATATGTGACTGCTGGTGATACTGAAAAGAGCTATAATGCATCACTGGTGGGTATTTATCAATACACACTCTTACTGCACTTTAAATAAAATGCATTTTAACACACTCAGGGCCCTATACAGTCATGGCACTAGGCTCTCCTGCTGACAGCATGATCACTGAGAGAACATACTTACACAGCATATCTGGACTGTTTTGCATAATCATAAGTCATCAGCCAATTTCTAAATGATGCGAAATTTAGGAATTGATAATAGGTGATTGACTATTTTGCCAGCTGTTAAAATGTTATACAAAATGTTATAAAATACAATTAATAAATATAATGAATATAATAAATACTTACTACTTAATTAAGAATGAATTATTTGAGTCAGCAGCATATTAAAAGGCAGTAATAGGACTTTGTTATTATGTAGCTGTCTATATCCTTCTATATCCTGCCTTTACTGGTGCATGTCCATTGTTAAAAGATTTCTAGAAACAAAGCCCTTATACGGAAAGAAAATGTACAGTAACTGGTATGTAAATGTTGCATTTTCTGTGTAATAACTGGATGCTATTTCTCTCTAGAGTGAGCCTCTGTATGTGCCGGTGAAGTTTCAGGATGTTCCCGATAACAGCGTCAGTCGAGAGTCTAAGACTCGTAAGTATTTTTAGGAAAGCTTTATAAAACACATACTTCATTGAATAAAATCTTCTAAATCTATATACTGTAGTATATTCGAAAATATTTATTATTACATTTATTGATTAACATTTATTGATTTACAATATATTGGCAGTTCTTAGCATATACTGTACATATATGACCACGGAAGGTCTTGAAAGTCACAGTTCTTTGTTTCATGGTGAATCATTTTTCCTCTTGTTTTGTTTTTTTTTTTTATCCCATGCACGGTTTCGCATGCGTGGCATTTCGGTGGTGCGTGTGTAGCTGTGAAAAAGCAGCGTGTGAGGTTCAGCAATGTGATGGAGGTCCGGGAACTTCCTCACTCACAAGCTTTAGAAGCCAAGCTATCTCGCATGTCTCACACTGCCACCTCACTCAGGATTATGGGAAAACTTAGCATCAGTGCTGTGGCCAAAATCAGCTTCTTCTACTGTTTTGTGGTGAGAGATTTCATACACAGACACCACACTGCCTTGTTTTCATATGTCAGTGATTTCATGTACTTATACAGAATTTAATATAGATGGAGAATATGAGGAGAAACAGTTTTGTACATATTTTCAGCTGTTAAAGTAAAAGACACTCAGGTGTAAACTAATTGGACATTTACACGATATGGACAAAAGGTATAGGGACACCTGACTTTTCTGCCGAATGTGGTTCTACCCCAAACTATTGCTACAAATTTGGAGGCACACAACTGTATAGGATGTCCTTGGATCCTCTAGCATAAGATTTTCCCTTCACTAGGAGACCCAAACCTGTTCCAGCATGACATGCCCCAGTGTACAAAGCCAGCTCCATGATGATATAGTTTACATGGGTTGGAATGGAAGATCTTAAGTGGCCTTCTATAGATTTCTGACCTCAAACCTATTGAACACCTTCTAGTGGAACATTTTCCCAGAAGAGTGGAGGTTATTGTAACAGCAAATGGACAATAAATGTGGAATGGGGTGTTCAAAAAGCACATATGAATTTAATCGCCAGGTATCCAAAAACATCTGTCCATATTGTGTATCTGCTTAAATTAATGGATTATCCTGTTCTCACACCTGACTGACTGATATACAGTATATATTTGTGTCAAAGATATAGGGTACTGGTGACTATTTATACAAATACGTACACATCATTTAAAGATTATACTTTTCTGATTGAGTATGATTGCAGGTTTTGTTGGAAAAACTGATATTTCTTCAAACGTTTATAATTATCAGTATCTAGAATTTGGCATTCACTTGACGAGGTGTATATTTGATGTAATTTTTTTTTTTAATCTGATATCTTTGTATTTTATTTTGGATAGGACATATGCTTGGGTGTATTGTTTGCTGTCAATTATAATCTGTATCTATCTCTCTTTCTCTCTCAGTGGTTCTTGGCTAATCTGTCCTATCAGGAGGCTTTGTCAGACACACAGGTGGCTATTGTAAACATTGTATCCTCCACCTCAGGTGAGGCATTTAGACTAAAAGAGCTGAAGCCTTAAATGCCTAACAGGCCTAGATTTGGAGCTGAGCTTTTATTTGGTCAAAATATATATATACATGTAAATATGTATTTCTTGCATAATTAGGAATGATTGCTAAAGTCTATTGTAATCACTATATGTGTGTGTTGTATTGGTTGTTGTCAGGCCTCTTCACTTTGATCTTGGCCTCCATATTTCCCAGCAATAGCAGTGATCGCTTCACACTTTCCAAGCTGCTTGCTGTGATTCTCAGGTCAGTTCAGCATTACGCTGAATTAGCGAAAGTTATATTTATGTATGTTGGTGGCATAATGTGTTTTCCTTTTTTTTTATTTTTTTTATTTTTTTTTTTTTTGTTAGCATGGTGGGCGTAGCTGTGGTCAGTTTCTCAGGAATGGACAGTTCTGCTGGAAAAGACATTATTGGTAACCATTAAAGCACTTTTGATTATATAGAGAGCTCCGTGTTTGATCATATTTAAAGATTCAATACAAAGTTTAAGGATTTAAAGACCTCTCGGTTAGAAATAAGTTATTATAGCAAATTGTGAAAAAAATATTTGTAGTAAAACATATAAACCGGCGCAGCTTGCAATAATAGGAGAATTTTAGTTTTTTTTTTCCTCTGCTGACTTGATGCTGACTTTGTTTTTCTTCTTAACATAAAAGCTTAAGGTGTATTATGAATAAAGATAAATGACGATAAATGTTCCTTTAAGATATTTAAAATGTAGTGCAGTATATTTAAAAATGATATCGAAAATACCAAATTTTCAGAAAAAAGTACATTTCTATTAACGAGTAAAATAATGATGTGCATTACGCATGAATAAAGATGTGAAGACGTCATTATTTGTAAAGGGGTGGGGGGGGTCAATCTGCAGATACAAAGCAAGGACATGAAACAGAAGATAAGTAAGAAATAAAACACAACAGCACAGGCTATTATAGGAACATAATCAGGGTGGTAGAAGGCAAATCTCAGAAATGGATTGTTTTCCTATAACAGCACATTATGAAATGTTTTATAATTTGCATTGCTTATATCACAGCCAGCATAGTTTTTTTTTCTTTTCAGATTGTATTTATTAAGTAAAGGATGACAAACCGTACTTTGTATCGGCTTGTAGTTACCCATCATATTTTAGAGACTCTGCGGTATTTGTGTAGGTTCTCTCTGGTCTCTGCTGGGGGCGTTCCTATACGCCGTCCTCATCGTTGTGCTAAAGAGAAACGTTGACCGAGAGGAGAAGCTTGATATCCCAATGTTTTTCGGTGAGTAGATTATACTAAAATGAACACACAGATCACTCATATTGTCCGTAGCATTCATGTTTTGTGATGTATGTGTGAGTAGGCTTTGTGGGCTTGTTTAGCCTGCTGATGCTGTGGCCTGGCTTCGTGCTGCTGCATTATTCTGGGTTGGAGAAGTTTGAGATGCCTAATGGGATGGTAATCGGCTACATCCTCATCAACGGCCTGATCGGGACTGTGCTCTCTGAGTTCCTCTGGTTATGGTATGTGATTTGGAGTTTTGTGATTGAGTGGGTTTTATAGTGGAATGCTGGTGGTTGATGCTTGTGTAGAGGAGGAAGTACATGTTGTAAGGATTATTTGTGCTCATGTGGAAAGGGAGGCATTGACACTGTAGGAAGATTTTTTTGGGGATCACTGGAGGGAAGTCGAGGTTCAGTACTGAGTATGGAGCATTTACAGTATATATATATATATATATATTTTTTAACATTATTATAGTTTAGCCTACAGCTAAGGCGAGTTATGTAATAAAATTAAGCAATATTTCTCATTAACATTTATTAATATAAGGTTTATATAGCTGGGTCCCTGGTGGTCTAGTGGTTAGGATGCAGCACTCTCACCGCTGCGGCCCGGGTTCGATCCCCAGTCAGGGAACCAACCCCAGCCACTCCATGCCCAAGCCCCGATAAATGGGGAGGGTTGTGTTAGGAAGGGCATCCAGCGTAAAAACGTGCCAAATCAAACATACGGATGATCCGCTGTGGCGACCCCTAATGGGAGAAGTTTGTTTTTAATATAAGGTTCATATAGGTTCATTTATTAGACTGAACATGTGGCATTCAGAATTGCTGATATTTCTAAAACAGCACTGGTGCAATGGTACGTTTCTTTGTACACTGTTTTGTCCTTTTTTTTTTTTAACATCTACATAATTGCCTACATAATTCTTTTTTTGTAAACACACATAGAGTCGTCTCTCCAATGATGAGTTCATGTTAATCATGTAATTACACTCCTGATGAATTCCTTTAAATAAGCTTTGTGCTGCATCTTCTCCTGATAGACCTTTTTAAAATTATTATTAATTGCATTTTTGAAGGCTATCTGAAAAGAATGCTATGCGGCCAAATGTATTGGGACACCTGATTTTTTGAGCCTCATGTGATTCTTTCCCAAACTTTTACCACAACATTAGATGCACACAGTTGTATAGGATTTCTTTGGTTGTAGTAGCATCAACTTTTTCCCTTCACTTGAACTAGGACAGGAGTACCTACATCAGTTCCTGACTTGACTAACACACGTCTGGCTGAATGAGCAGAAATCTCCACAAACACACTCTGGTAGAACATTATAATATAGTACACAGAAATAAGCTTCTGATAAAGTGACCAAAACTGCCTGTCAAGTGAAACCTGCAGAAACCCTGTAAGTGCCCTCATATAAGCAAAATGGCACCTCTATGAAGATTGGACTGTGAGATTGGTAGTTAAATCAATCAGAGCATCGAATCTTCAGCTATTCAGGGTCACCCCTAATATCCCATTTCTGCAAGGAGACATTTATTTAACCAATCTGTGTTTGTAATGGTCAGAGCTTAAGCTGCTTCTTTCTGGCAGTTTTCAGGACAGATGACATTGTGGCAACAGTTTCTCAGTTAAAGGGAAAGATGATTTATTTTTCTTAATAACTCCAACTAGAAAGAGAGAACGAATAAGGAAGTGGCATCTCAAACCCATATGTGATTTTGATCCCATTCCAGATTTAGTTCCCCTTTATTGTTAAAAAAATAAACCTGTGCTCTACTGGAAAGGCTTCCCACTGGATTTTGGCATGTGGCTGTGGGGAGTCGTTCTTCAGCCACAAGAGCATTAGGAATGAGGGGTAAGGAGGCCTGGGATGCAGTTCATCTTAAAGGTGTGCAATGGGGTTGCGTTTCAGTTATCTGTGCTGGCCGTTTGAGTTCTTCCACTTGAATTTTGTGCAAGATTTGCTTTCAACATTGAGCCAGCTGTTTGGAGAACCCCTGCATATGTTTATGTGCTCATCAACATTTGTTCTTTTAAGAGATATGGAGTGTTATAATGTAATAAAGTCATAGTTTACTATTAGCGTATTCCCCTGCCATATAAAGTTGAAGGCTACATACAGAAATAATGCAAACGAGCTTGTATACAAATACAGGTCTCAATAGCAGTATTAAATTAGCATATAGTACATATGTTGTTGTTGTTTCCACAGGGGCTGTTTTCTCACTTCATCTCTAATTGGGACGCTGGCTCTGAGTTTGACAATTCCACTATCCATCCTGACTGATATATTCTTGCAGAAGGTGAGGTGTTTCGACTGGTCTAAAGGGTGTAGATATCATTTACAAATGCAAATCCAGTTTGGTCTGAGTAGTGCAGTATAGTGAAGTTCTTGGGATTTTTCTTTTGTTTGTTTGTATTGCGGCAAATTGGATTTAAAATGAAATCGAGAGGTTAGCATGCAGGATGTCCTCTTAAATTTAAGGATATTTGCATATATTGGGCAAACCCTAGAGGAATTGTGGCTTTTTATTCTAATAAATAGAGTACAAGCAACAAAGTAATGCTGACTACACTATATTTTCTCAGCTATTAATGCAACTTGTGTGTGTGTGTGTGTGTGTGTGTGTGTGTGCATGCATTAATTCCCAGGTGAGTTTCTCCTGGTTATTCTTTGCTGGAACAATCCCAGTTTTCCTCTCCTTTTTCCTGATTGCACTCCTGAGCCACTACAATAACTGGGACCCGGCGATGGTGGCTCTGCGGAGAGTTTTCTCCTTCATCTGCCGCAGGCACCGAACTCACAGGTGAGTGATTCCTCACTGAAAGCAGCAGATTAGATTTAATTTAGACTCTAGTTCAATGGCTGCATGAAAAGTATACACAGTATCTCTCTCTCTCTCTCTCTCTCTCTCTCTCTCTCTCTGTCTCTATGTCTCTCTGTCTATTAGATTAATCAAATAATCGGAGTAGAACCTTTTCTTTATTAAAGTGCAATACTACATACACGAGAAAATAAGACAGGTCTCTAAATGAACAAGTAATTTGTTTCCTTTTTTAAAAAATGAAACATTTTCTTGCTGCAATTGCATACAAGAATATCTGTGAAAATTAGGAGTAAAACGTTTCGTTACAGGTTTTCGTATCTTTGTCCCAGACTTGTAACGAATGCAGTTCTAATTACGTGTGGAACATAGATAAAATTAGAGTTCCCTCACGGACGTATAAAGTGGCGGACCGCCAGTTTGTTTAGTCACTGCTTCGCACTTTGAGCGTATTTTTCTTCATTTTTTTTCTACTTCAAAACACAAGAATTCCAGGGGTTATAAAAAAAAAAGAGTTAGCAGAGTGTCACTCCATACCGGAAATAAGATTTGTTTTGTGCATGCATGAAAATGCTAAAGAAACAATAGCACCAGCATTATCCGCTAACAAGGAATTTTTTCAATTTTTAATTATCCTGCATATAACTGTGTGACAAATAAAAAATCTTAAATCTTGAATCAACAGCGTGTGTGTGTGTGTGTGTGTATAATCAAAAAAAATAATAAATCCAGAAATCACAATGTATGATTTTTTTAACTATTTATTTGTATGCTACAGCTGCAAATAAGTATTTGAACACCTGAGAAAGTCAATGTTAATATTTGGTACAGTAGCCTTTGTTTGCAATTACAGAGGTCAAACGTTTCCTGTAGTTTTTCACCAGGTTTGCACACACTGCAGGAGGGATTTTGGCCCACTCCTCCACACAGATCTTCTCTAGATCAGTCAGGTTTCTGGCCTGTCGCTGAGAAACACGGAGTTTGAGCTCCCTCCAAAGATTCTCTATTGGGTTTAGGTCTGGAGACTGGCTAGGCCACGCCAGAACCTTGATATGCTTCTTACAGAGCCACTCCTTGGTTATCCTGGTTGTGTGCTTCAGGTCATTGTCATGTTGGAAGACCCAGCCTCGACCCATCTTCAATGCTCTAACTGAGGGAAGGAGGTTGTTCCCCAAAATCTCGCAATACATGGCCCCGGTCATCCTCTCCTTAATACAGTGCAGTCGCCTGTCCCATGTGCAGAAAAACACCCCAAAGCATGATGCTACCACCCTATGCTTTACAGTAGGGATGGTGTTCTTGGATGGTACTCATCATTCTTCTTCCTCCAAACACGTTTAGTGGAATTATGACCCAAAAGTTCTATTTTGGTCTCATCTGACCACATGACTCCTCTGGATCATCCAAATGGTCATTGGCAAACTTAAGACGTGCCTGGACATGTGCTGGTTTAAGCAGGGGAACCTTCCGTGCCATGCATGATTTCAAACCATGACGCCTTAGTGTATTACCAACAGTAACCTTGGAAACGGTGGTCCCAGCTCTTTTCAGGTCATTGACCAGCTCCTCCTGTGTAGTTCTGGGCTGATTTCTCACCTTCCTTAGGATCATTGAGACCCCACGAGGTGAGATCTTGCATGGAGCCCCAGTCCGAGGGAGATTGACAGTCATGTTTAGCTTCTTCCATTTTTAATGATTGCTCCAACAGTGGACCTTTTTCACCAAGCTGCTTGGCAATTTCCCGTAGCCCTTTCCAGCCTTGTGGAGGTGTACAATTTTGTCTCTAGTGTCTTTGGACAGCTCTTTGGTCTTGGCCATGTTAGTAGTTGGATTCTTACTGATTGTATGGGGTGGACAGGTGTCTTTATGCAGCTAACGACCTCAAACAGGTGCATCTAATTTAGGATAATAAATGTAGTGGAGGTGGACATTTTAAAGGCAGACTAACAGGTCTTTGAGGGTCAGAATTCTAGCTGATAGACAGGTGTTCAAATACTTATTTGCAGCTGTATCATACAAATAAATAGTTTAAAAATCATATATTGTGATTTCTGGATTTTTTTTAGATTATGTCTCTCACAGTGGACATGCACCTACGATGACAATTTCAGACCCTCCATGATTTCTAAGTGGGAGAACTTGCAAACTAGCAGGGTGTTCAAATACTTATTTTCCTCACTATATATATATATATATATATATATATATATATATATATATATATATATATATATATATATATATATATATATATATATATATATAAAATATACAGTACAGACCAAAAGTTTGGACACACCTTCTCATTCAAAGAGTTTTCTTTATTTTCATAACTATGAAAATTGTAGATTCACACTGAAGGCATCAAAACTATGAATTAACACGTGGAATTATATATGGAATTATATACATAACAAAAAAGTGTGAAACAACTGAAAAATGTCATATTCTAGGTTCTTCAAAGTAGCCACCTTTTGCTTTGATTACTGCTTGCACACTATTGGCATTCTCTTGATGAGCTTCAAGAGGTAGTCACCTGAAATGGTCTTCCAACAGTCTTGAAGGAGTTCCCCGAGAGATGCTTGGCACTTGTTGGCCCTTTTGCCTTCACTCTGCGGTCAAGCTCCCCCTAAACCATCTCGATTGGGTTCAGGTCCGGTGACTGTGGAGGCCAGGTCATCTGGCGCAGCACCCCATCACTCTCCTTCTTGGTCAAATAGCCCTTGATGCCTTCAGTGTGACTCTACAATTTTCATAGTCATGAAAATAAAGAAAACTCTTTGAATGAGAAGGTGTGTCCAAACTTTTGGTCTGTACTGTATATATATATATATGGTCACCGAGTTCCGATGGTTCGACTTTCGATCTTACGATGACTATAGCGATTTGACAAAATTGTAAAAATATTTTACATTTCGCGCAACAGGCATTAGCGATACGTTGGATGCACAGTTGGGATGAGCGTATCTCTCGCTCTGTGAAATGCCCCACTCTCGCTAGCGGCCCACGGAGTAAAGTTGTCTCAGTTTATTTTTTCTCTGTGTTTTAAACGGTTTCAAACTGCAATTTTAGTTGTAAAAGCATGTCTTAAAAGCATATGTCTTAAAGTATGTCTCCTGCTGCTAGTGAAAAAAAGAAGAGAAAAGCCATCAGTTTGCTCTAGAAAATAAAAATGATCAATCATCATGAAGCAGGAAAGGCTGTCAGAGTCATAGCACCATCTTTGACTTACGATATTTTTGACTTACGATGGGGTCGTTGTAACGTATCTCCGTATCGTAGTGGAGGACTGTCTGTATATACATACATACATATATGTACATATATGTATATGTATGTGTATATGTTGACTTTTTTTTGTCATTTTTAAGCAGTTTTTTTGAAATATCAGACTCTGCTTTTGGACATGGACATATGGACATGTGTGCTCCATGTGTGCCCCAACTTTTGCATGCAAATGTTATAAGCTGAATAAATGAGTGATTAAATGTTTATATTTAAACTGACACTTCAGCACCATTCTAGTCCTCAGACTTTTCCATAACCAGTTACAGAGGTCCAAGTTCTGTGTTTTTCACAGCCAGTTTAAACGTGACAACATATCAATTCAGAAAATCTGTTTTTAACTGGCCCATTGGGCTTTGACAGGATGTTTTCTGGCCTGTTGTTTATATATGTATTTTTTTAGTCATGCCTTGGCAGCAGCTCCTACCTGCCTGTCAGACATCTAATGTGTTTTTTTTAATCCAGATTCAGTAGATTTTTGTAACTGAATGTGGTATTCTACACTAAAACAGATTAAAACCCAAGGCGATTAGGAATATAAGGCAGCGATTAAAATTGGAATGCAGGCTTTCCGCATGTTTTTCACATCCTGTAAACCATAAATGTTGATGACTCATTGTATTTCCTTTGTTCCTTAAAACTTCAAAGCTGGTCTTCTTTGATTTATTACTCAGGTTGCTCTGTTTGTGGTTTTTCTTTGTTTTTGTATTTTCCCATAGAAGTGGAGTTGTCTTATTCAAAGCATTGGTTGCTGTTCTTAAAGTGCAGTTTAATTCTAGGTAGAGGTCTATCAAATACAAAAGAATGACATTAGAACATTGAGACTGACCAGTATTTGAGACATTGAGTGAGACAGATTCACTGTTCAGTAAAGGTTATATTTGTGTAATGTGTGTTGTGTTTTGTAGATCAGCAGAGGACAGTGAGCAGTGCGAGAGTCTCATCCCTTTACAGAGCTCAGCCCTTGATTACAGAGGGTTTTGCTCTTGATTAACAGTTTAAGAGGTAAGCTTTGACCTTTGTACATGTGTTAACTAGAGGCCCAAGAACGGCCAAATCATTTCTTTTTACTTTATGTGGATGTTTGTCTAGACTGACCTAGAATTAGATGTTGTTGTTTTTTTTAAATAACAACATAAACAATCCAAATGAGCAGATTTAGTGCCAGTATATAATGTTTAGTGGATTTAGACCTGAAATGCCAGTGCTCTTATATGTATGGATTTATTTAAGACGGAAAATAAATCGTTTTCCCATCTGCTCAGTGTCTTAAGACACAGGCATAAGCAAAAGCTAAGCAAGTCTTTCTTGCCCACAGATGTTGGTGGTTTGGAGGCCGTTTGGTTTGGCTTTATCTAACTCCAGAGCAAGCCATGGCATCATTTGGCCTTGGTAGCACATTGCTCCTGAGTAAACCGGCCTAATGTTCATTTTTATTTTGAATACAAATCAACCAGAATAACTGTATGAGTACAAAGTGAGGCAAACTGCTACTCGTGTGTGTATGTGTGTGTGTGGGTGGGTGGGAGTGTGCGCATGTGTTTATGCTAAATCATCAGAGAGAAAATATAAGAAACATGCCTCAGCTTGAATCACCACCCACCTAGACACGTACACACACTAACATCAGTCTGCAGTTCTCATTGTGCAACCAGAAACATTCACAACTGCATTTTCAAATTCCATTTCTTTACCGGGATTGTTTCTCAAAGAAAGGTAACCAAAGGAACACCTTTTCACACAGGAACAGAGAAGCAGCAAATGACAATCTGAAACCTGCCATTGTGCCTCGTATCACTTCTTCCTCCACTTCACTGAAGACCCTGTGATTGACCACATCCTTGTTTTGTTGGCTCATCAGGGCCAGAAACCACACCCAGGCAAGCAGCTTTCAACAGCTGTGATTAATGATCCAGAAACACTGACTGACTTCTCACTCATAGTGTCACTGAAAGAGCTTTTTCTAACCGAAATAGGATTGTGTATGTGTCCGTGTGTCTGTGTTTGATCATCAGTGTATCAAAATATGTCTGATTTGTGTTATTAAATTAATACACATTTTGTAGTTATATGTTAAATAGATTGATATACAGACAGATTTGCTGGTTTCAAATCACTATTTATCCCATGAAGTACAAATAGCCTATTATCTTTTTAATCTTTGTACTGTAGATAGAGTCTAGATGTCAAGGCCGTGCATGATCTATTTCACCAATGAAACAAGACACTAAACCGTGAAACATGGTCATTACCTTTTTTTGTGTGTATATACATTTTCATTTAAAGTATGAATTGCCAAGTGCAATCCCAACCAATTAAACACTATTGAGCATAACTGTCCAGCATTTTCTCCTGTTTTATTAATTCTTGAACATAGGTTTTAAATTCTGTCCTTCTCAATGAGACCACAATGACCATTGTAGTTTCAGTTCTTTAGCCAGACATCAAACACAAAAATCTGATCTTTTCATATCATACCTGAGCCAATTTTGTATTAATTTACGATCAGATAAATATCTCATGTGGCCGTATGAAATGAGAGAGAACACTCAGATTAGAGTTCATGTGACCAACAGGAATAATGAAGCACATTAAAGCACTGACTGTATTCAGTTGTAGGATTGTTTATTTATTTATTCATTTTTTAACTTGATTTTTAAGAAATCTATTAACGGAAATAAAAAAGAAGAAAAATTTGTGAGTTTGAAACAATTGCCCAAGTGATCTTTTTGCATATTTGAGGGCATTTTTCGGGGATAAATGTTGCTTACTTTTACAAACATGAACCATCGATAGAAAGTGATACAAACAGAGCCGAAATTAGAATATAAGCTTGCAGTGTGAATGTAGATAAAAAAGAAATGTTTTTCAGCATTGAAAATGGATTTAGCATGGAATTATATCATTATACAAGTAAGCGGTTGAGGGCTTTACTGAAGGGGCCAGCAGTGGCATCGTGGTGATGCTGGGATTTAAACTTGCAGTGTTCTGAAGTCCAACATCTTAGTTGCTTAGCACTGATATAAACTACCTAGATATAAAATGATGTATAATGTAAGTCTAAGGACAGTGGTGTAAATATGCTGTATAACTATAGCACCGTTTCAGCCATTACAGTTTAACAATAAAGGTCTGAGTAACACCAAAGGTGTTTATTTTTTTTTTTAAATACTCTTTCTAACTTTTACAATTAAAATGTAATTCTGGTTATTTACACTTTCTGAACGTTTTTGTGCATATCAGTGTGTAATTCAAGGTGCCATCTTTGAGTGAAGAATGAAAAGAATGGAAGTTCACATAAACCACTGCCCATAGACTTCCACTGTAAGTGAATTTGATGGTAACAGGTTTTCTATGCTTTTCCCACTGGTGGGAGATTTTTTTTATTCTTACTTGTAGTAATCCATATGTTCAAAGTGTGGAAAAAAGGTTAAATAGGTACTACTTCTACTCTGTCTAAAAAGCACCAATGAGATTATGAATTTAATTTCAGAAGAAAAGAGATGAATGAAAAAGATCTTAGTGAATTATTAAGAGCTTAATCTTTCAAGACTATAACATCCCCTTTCCTATTAATTATTTTTTTCTTGAATAATTTAAAGTTGTTCAATAATTAAAATGCAGTTAGGCACTTGTAGTGAGAGGAATCCCAACCTCTAATACCTATTGTTCAAATAAACAATCCTGATGATCTTTTATGCTAATGAGTTGCCCATATTACTGACTAAAGCAGTAAACTGGTTGTGTTCAGTGGACATCCTGCTTGGAAAGAATTGTACAGAAAGGAATGAATTTCATTAGAAATTCTTTCTTTGGGGGAAAAAAAACCCCTGGATACTTTTTTGCTGACACAGCGTCTGGGAAGAAGGCTGAAAGCCCTTGGCTAATGCATGGAACAAATCGAGGACTAACACAGATTTTGACAGGCACTAGCTCACAACGTGTCAGTACAGCCTGTGCAGTGGCTTATCTGTGTTTTTATTGCACGTTTATATATGCGACTTAGTGTTCAATACTAAGCCTTTATACAAATGTGCAAAGCTTTACTAGCTGTTTGCTTACTGAGCTGTTTGTGCACCTGCCTTTATTTTATTATTATCCTTAATATATTACCCACAATTTAAAAGACAATTTTGTTATTGAAAAAAAGCATGTGGTGAACATTACTGTGCTGTGATTCACAGCGTCTAATGCTTTGAAAGAACAATCTTAAAATTCAAACATTGCATGTTAATCCCTGATATTGCACTCTGACTGTGGCTATCTTGCAATAGAAATACTGTAACTTATAGGATTATGGGATGAAAACTATACACCACTACATTTAGTACATGGTGTTTGTGTTCACTGTTCAGTCAGAATATAAAAATTAAGTTGAATATACAGGCACCGCCCAGTGATTCCTGTTCTTGGATGACAAAAGTGGAACCCTACATGGTCTTCTGCAGTTTTAGCCCTTCATTGCAGATCGAACCAATCTGGTCATTTTCCCCTCTGAACTCTTTTATGACGAAGCTATAAGTCACTCATTTAATGTAGTCAGAAGAAAAACACTTTATTAAATGCTCAAAACAGCCTTTCTGGCACCAACAACCATGCTATGGTGAAACTTGTATAAAGGTATGTGTTTTTGGAAGTGTTTTAGAGAAAAATGTTGTGAGGCTAGTGCATATTTTGAAGTTCAAGACACATTTACATTGCAATTTCATTACCTTTTAAACATGAACCTCTTAAGTCCTATCTGAAATGTACGCATGGGATAAAGATACACAATATGGACAAAAATACAGTAAATTTGGGACGTCTTTTCCAGCGGCTGGTACCACAAAATTGGCATACAATTGTATAAGATGTCTTCGAATGTAGTAGCATTAAATTTTCCATTCACATAAACTAGAAGACAAAACCTGTTCCAGCATGACAATGCCTGTGTGCAGAAATTCAGCTTCATGAAGATATGCTTTATATGGTTTGGAGTGAAAGATTTTCAGTGTCACGCTGTAGAGCTCAGACTTTAACCCTAATGAACACCTTTGAGATGATTTGAAATGCTGGCTGCACCCCAGGTTTCCATCATGACTTAACTAATGCCCTTGTGTCTGAATTAGGTTATTATAACTGCTTATTACTGCAGTTGGGATTCAAATTGAATCTTATGACCAGATTTTATCGATATAGCCTATTGTAAGCCTAATCATACAAATACATACAAACAGTAATAGTTTCTGGAAATGCTTTCATTTGGAATAACATATAATGTCTGATTTATCAGCCTTTACTCTCATGTGGAAATCTCATAGGAGGAGTATTAAATTATGTTTGGTTGATAAACATCAGGTCCTGTCACCACTTGGCTGTGTTGTGACAATAAATCACTTTTGGCATGTACATGGCTTTATTACTTCTTGATATTGTATTTGAATGTGCGATTTTGTATTTTATATATACTGTATATAGTGCATTAGGAAAAATACTCAGACCCCCTTCACTTTTTTAAACGTTTTATGTTGCAGCCTGATACTGCATGTGTTCTTTTGACATTAATTAACCACTTTTGCCATGGCAACACTAATCAAGGAATCAAATATCACATATTGATATGTTTATATTATGCTGAAGAATTTGGTTTAAATCTGATGACCCTGTATAACTTCCTAGTGGGCAAACAATGGATGAGATGGAGAAATGTGCCTGTCTTTATACCTACCAGATTTGGCCAGTCACCTCAGAAATGCACAGGAAGCTTGTTTAAGCTGCTTTTGCTTAAGACTTTTAGCTGTATTCCTGGAATGTTGTGCTCCAAAGACATGCCTTCCCTTGAACAATCTGATTGTGATTCCGAGATCTTAGATATAAGGAGTGACATCTTTTCTTTCTTATACTCGAAAGACATGTCTTCTCTAGAGCAATCTGAATGTGATTCTGAGATCTTAGATATGAGGAGTGACATCTTTTCTTTCTAATCCTTATACTTAACAAGACTCATTCAGAAAAAAAACAGCAGAGTGTTTCCTGATTCCAGTTCGGCTGGATGTTTCATACAATGTTTGACATATTCAGACTACTGGTTTCATCCTGTTTACTTTAGTCAGTTTGAGTCAGTGGTGGAGCTGAACGTTATCGGGTTTGTCCTGAGCTGGGAGGCTCCGCTGAACCTGATTCAACTGAGCCTGTAAGACATGTTTAGGAAACTTGAAATGACTAATGGGAGATTCAGCATGTGCTGTTTAGGCAACTAAAATGGTAACTTGCGAAATTAAGGTCTGATTCTATAGTAAAAAGCATAGTGATTTATAAAAGTCGGAATTTCTCAAAATTCTTTTCTAATCACACAATGGTTCGGACATTCTTTGAGGGGTAAACATTGTGACTCATAGCTCCAACTACTGCAGAGGTACTGTTCTTGTAAAAAAGAGGGCCAGACCACACGTGTACACGAATGCACACACCCTCGGCCGCTGAGTTAAACTGTAATCATTAACTCAGAGGGAGAAAGAGAAGCACTGCTTACTTGAACAAAACCAAGCTGAAACTACACGCAAATGTCCAGGAGGAACCTGCAGCCGAGAAAGGAAGGCCATTATGAATCGGGTGCTAATAGAGAATCAGTGAGTTGGAGCAGCTGAAACAGGAGTGCTGGATTGTTCAGGTAAGTGAATGTTAGTCTAGGATTTAGGTAGAAGGTAGAAGTTAATACACCTAAACTTTCTTATGACAATAAGCTTTTCATTCTATAGATACCTCAATATGGTTTCAGCAGTAGTTTGATGATTAATAGTGCTGATATCAGTGGAGTCTTCCTGAAAAGATAAGAACATCTGGGCTAAAGTCAACTGGGAGAATCGAAACAGGGAGCCTGAGCCTCGGAATATGGCTGATCAGGAGAGAGAGCGCGATTGGCGAAAGCTGGAGACGAATTTCGAAGTGAAGGTCTTCCTCACGGTACTGTACAGCCTCATTCTCATCCTGGGAATCATAGGAAACAGCATCACTATCCACGTGACACAGGTGCTTCAGAGAAACGGGTACTTACAGAAGAAGGTTACTGATCACATGGTGAGCCTGGCCTGCTCTGATTTGTTGGTATTGCTGATTGGCATGCCAGTGGAACTCTACAGTGCTATCTGGTTCCCCTTTAGTTCTGCTTCTGGAAACGTAGCCTGCAAGATCTATAACTTTCTATTTGAAGCGTGCAGCTATGCCACTATTCTGAATGTGACCAGTCTGAGCTTTGAACGCTACATGGCTATATGCCATCCTTTTCGCTACAAATCGTTGGCACGTGCCCGCACCGTTCACCTAATCCTTGCTGCATGGGTCACATCTGTCCTCATCGCAGTGCCACTGCTAATTACAACTGGGACTCAAGGTCATGTGGTAGAGCCAGGACGAGCACCAGCTCAGAACCTGACCTTCTGCACCAACCTGCAAGAGTACTGGGGAATGTATCGCACCAGTGTGTTCATAGCTTTCATTCTCTACCTGCTGGTCCTTGGCAGTGTCGCTTTCATGTGCAGGAGCATGATTGTTGTCCTTCGGGCACCCATGATTACTACAGACACTTCAGGCAATAGTGTGCCTAAACATGAGAGTGCCAGAGTCAAATCCTCCCGCAAGCAGACCATCATTTTCTTAGGTAACTCACTGCAGTTGCACAACAGATCAAATACACATGGCATAAAGAAGTCTGACTTTGCATGCATCCTATTTATTTATTTTTTTACATTAGCTACACAATAGAAATATACATTTCTGAGATTTCTGAGACAGAAAGTAATCTACATATAGGCATGCTCACTGTCTCAGAGTGAAGGCTAATCTGAGTTAAGGGAAGATTCAGAGCGAGGTTTTTCCCCCCATATACAGGCATTTATATATAAAGAACGAATGTTTCAATTTTGCATATTTTTGACAGAGACAGTGGACAGACTGTTATCTCTCACAGTTATACAGTACACACAGAACCAAATGTTAAAAAAATACAATAATTTAAAGTTATCATTTTGCTTTTTGAACATTATTTAAACTTTTTTTTTTTTTAAATCACTAAAAATGAAACAATTAAACATTTTTTTCTCTTGATTTTGCCTTTGGACTGTCATCTTGTTGTGGGATGCACCCACTTTTAATTGTAGTTTGTGTAAATAAATTGTGAAATATAAGAAGAAAAGCCTTCACCCTGTCTTCAGGGGAGTCTTCAGCTTAAATCCAATTGTAGCCATGAGCCAGAGAAGCAAAATTAGCTGGTATGGGAGAGACGGCATATCTTCTCCTCCCTGTCAATCATAGCATCATTAGCTAGTAGTGGCTATATGTTACAAATATGTGGAAAAAGCACAAAAAAATTTGTGTGACAGCACAAAATGCAGTTTGAAAAGGCTTTATGAGTCTCATAGGAAGTATGTTTGAAGCTTTGCACTCCTATACTGTTCTATGGCAGGAGAGAGATGGATGGTGGGTGGAAAATTATATGTGGTTTAATGTTGTTGTTTTCTTTTTCATATAAATCCTTTATACTTACTATATTAATATACTTAATATATACTTGTGTTTTCGTGTGGGTTTTTCTCTTAGTGCTGATTGTGTGTGCGCTGTTCGTGTGCTGGATGCCAAACCAGGTGCGACGTGTGATGACGGCAGTCAAACCCAAGGGGACATGGAGTATGAGTTACCTGATATCATACGTCAAATTACACCCTGTAGCTGACACCTTCTTCTACCTGAGCTCTGTGCTGAACCCTCTGCTTTACAATCTCTCATCACGCCAGTTTCGCTCAGCCTTCCTGCAAACGTTGTGCTGCCGTCTCTCTATCCAGCATGTTAACAAGAAAACAGTGGAGAAGAGCAAAGCTTCCCACGCCCCGAGCCATTCACTACGTCCGCTGCTGTGGAAAAAAACCCAGCTCAAGGCCACGCCGCCTTCCAGTGGAGATGCTGAAACTCTGACCCCGAGTGCAGAGAGCAGTCCTGTTGTTCAGATCTTAAACACACCTCCACCTGCCTCATCAGAGACGGAAACATGAGTCAATTCAACCCTCATATTCTACTACAACCCTCCTCAGCACCCTGAATCTCATTAATTGACTTTTTTTAGACACATCTGCGTTGTTTATCCACTCCGTAAATGTGAACTTTACAGTTTGTCATTTTTTTTCATGTAAAGTTTATCATCAGTGATCACAGAATTGCTGTTGGCTGAATATTTTGATTTGATGGACCATTTTCCAATTCATCAGTGACTCAGATAACATGCAGAGACCTACATAACAGACACTACCAGGTCACTGCAGTGTTGGAAATGATTCATCATGAGGTAATATCTGGTTTTATAATGGTCAGTTTCCTCTCATGAACAGTTTAAATGCATGGTTCACACGCTGTAGTGAGCAGCAGATGGACTTCACTCAGTTATCTTATATATATGGCTCTGCTTATAAACCAAAAGCTCAGCGTAGGTTTTCAATTTCCATTCAGAAGACGCCTATTATCTATAATGAATTAATGGGCAAAACTTTACATTAAGGTTCCTAACAACTAACATAATTTACTGCATTACTTAACAACAAACACCAGCATGTACATGAATTTAAATTGATTTGATCCACTGCTCAAAAATGTCCTCAGAAAAGAAGTTTCCTAAATATTTACAAGTTAATGAACTCTGGTCTCTGGATACAAATACTCCAACTTCTTACTCAACTTCAGCCCGTTTTTTTGTTTATTGTGGGCTTCATTTTACACATCGATAGGATAAACTTTGGGTAATGCAGGGGTTGAATATTTAATATATTTGTTTTTTTATACATTTAAAAGTATAATCTATTGATAGCTGTGTTAGTTTCTTCACTAATGTTGCTCATTGTAATAGAAACATTGCTGTACCTGGCTTGGTTTTTTAAATAATGTCACTTGAGTGAACCTTAATGTGAAGCTTTACCAATTAATGCACTCCAATCATTCAGTAGATCTTTGAGACTGTGACAAAAGTCTAGTCTGAAGATACTGTACACACATTACGGCTGCACAAAATAGAGACAAATGTCAAATAAGCATACATTTCTGTCTCGTGTTTTTATTTAAGAGAACATTCAAGACATCTGTTGGTGTGTAGATGAATTCTGTTATTGACATACATTAAAAAAAAAAAATAGTGATAGCGGTGCATATTAATGTCCATACTGTGCAGCCGTAACAGACTTAGATGTACACGTTGCAAAGCTTCAGATCCAACTCTGTTAGGTTTCTGTTCTTTTTTAAAAACAAGAACACATTAACAAAATCATAAAGCCAAGTTCTAAACATACTCCTCACAGTTGCCTGAGAGATTTCCCACTTTGGTGAATTAAGTATTGATATATTGCAGTATTGACTATACATGTGAATGTTTTCATTTATATTCCCATTATCTTTCAAAACTTTATACTTTGTAGTTTTCTTTTTTTTTTTTTTTTTTTATTTAAGATACACTACAATCCACTACAAAATATACAAACTCTTTAACCTGCTCTAGAATGCAGTAAATACACCTCTTCCCTGCAAAAAGCAACCAAAAACATCACTATTTATTATTCTTCAGTATTTTCTGTTGCACTACATACATTATCAAAACTCTATTTAGGATTGTTTTGTTGGTGGGGGCGGGGGGGGGAATAAAACAGTTATGATTCTAAACATGTACAAATTTCATTTAATAATCCTATTTTTTTTACTGCTTTTATGTGTAAGTATCCCATTGACCAAACATGTAACAACAGCACAATGCATAAAATCAGGAATATACAGGTCAAGAGCTTCATTTTCACACCAAACATTAAAATGTGGATAAGATATCAGTGTGTTTGACCTTGGCTTGGTGCTGGTGCCAGACAGAATAGTTTGAGTGCTTAAGAAAGTGCTGATCACTGAAGCTTTTCACACACACCAGTCTCTAAACAGAATAGTGTACCAAGGGAAAAAAATAACATTCAGTGATTGGTGGTTTCAATGGTGAAAAACAGCCTTGTTGATGAGAGATATACCTCATATTACCACTCTTTTCCCAAACTCTGCTAAGCCAAAATAAAGTCATTTAGAATACCTAACTCAACAAATCTAGAGAACTTGTGCATAAAAACTTTTTACTCATTACATCTTTACACAAATATCTGCACTTTCAACTTCTTACATTTCCAAAACAGGCTCGTTACTTTAGTTTTAATCTATTTGGTAAAATGTAATTTTTTTTTTTTTTTTAGCCCAACAACCTATTTACTGTCATTGCGCAACTTTTTTAATCTACCACTGGTGTATCATTTCCTGGCTCTCACAAGTGTGGCTAGTTTACCAAGCCAACAATGAGCAGGCAGAAAGCAACAAGAAGTCTAGTTAATGTGGATGAGACAGAGGGAGTCAGCGATGTAAACATGACTGAAAACAGAGACATTCCTTTATATATACTTCATTAATCCTAAAGGGAAATTGTATATTTTGCCTTCTTTTTTGTGATTTTCACTTGTCAGGAATCTCAGGTCAGAGCGCAGGGTCAGCCACACTATGGCACCCCTGGAGCAGTTAGAGTTAAGTGCCTTGATCAAGGGCCCAACAGTGGAGGCTTGGTGGGGCTTTTATCTACAACTGTATGATCATTGTTTCTGTATATGTTTAATTGTATGTATTCGGCTGATTAAATAAATGCATGAATTTAAGTGAGTGAATTGTAGCAACACTCCTTTTTTCGCAGTACTTTATTTCAAATCTGGACCGTAAAGTGACAAATTAGCAATTAAACCCAGTTAATAATAGTGAACACTAGGGGGCGCGCAGGTCACTAAAATAGGTTGAACACCTGATAGGTCGGTACTGTTTCCAAATTTGGTTTGTTTACAAAAAAAACAGTGTATCTCATATAATATAATATAATATAATATAATATCTTTATCATCTTCTCTTTCGGCTTCTTCTATTAGGGGTCGCCACAGCGGTTTATCTGTCTCCATTCCTCCCTGTCCTCTACATCTGCCTCTTTCAAACCAAAAATATAATATAATATAATATAATATAATATGATATAATGGTAAGTAATTAATTATTTTCTAACTTCCGCTAAATCACTAAATAATTGACTTCGTGTGTCTTTTAAACACAGATTTGACTGTGTTTTTTGCACCATCTGTAGCATTCTTTATTACTGAAGAGAGTTACTAATACTCTGTCTAGACCGGCCCTGTGGACCGGCGTGCTTTACTACTGCTCAACTGTAACACACAGACAGACAGCAGACAGACGGAGAAAGGAGGGGGTTGAATGGGGGAAGAGAGGAGGGGGGAATCGTTCAATCGTTCGACTTTGGACATTTGGAATCGACTCTAAATTTGATTCATTATATAGATTTCCAGAAAGAGTCAATTTCCAGAGTCCGTTTTCTCCATTAAAGAATAGACCATGAAGAAAGATATAAAAAATGTTTCTTAATTTCAGGTCATGTTAGTTAGTTCGCTAATGTGAAAGATAAGGTGAGTAAAAACATAATTTTGCTGGTTAATAAGGGGGAAAACTTCCACCCGATTTAACTTATTTAACTTATATTGGAAGCAGCTTCAAAACGCTAAATAGCGCTGAGATTCTTAGCATGGAAAAGCTATATTTTATCATAACCTTTTCAATTTTTCCTCACTTGACACAACCGCATCACTATATAGATCCACAAGCGTTGGGAGTCGATTCTCGTGTTCACTCGAAACACTGCGATTCGACTCAGCGGGTGCCCCCGTGCGTGCGAGCAGGAGAACTGGGGAAGGGAGCGATCGGGAGCGCGCGCGCGCGGGCGTCTGTGGGACTCGCAACATCATCATCATCATCAAACTCTCACCCACGCAGAGGATCTCATTCCAGCCGAGTCCTGCACGGCGTACAGGCGCGCTTCACGCCTCACAACCCCGCGTGTGTGCAAACGCTTCCGCTGCTCTTTTCAGCGCTACACGCCACGTCTTTCTGTTTCTTTTTTTTCCTCTTCTTTAATCTGGATTCGAGTTAAACGCGGAGCGGCTCCGGTGGATTCTCTCTCCCTGAGAGAATTTTTTTTCCCACGGCGGTGAAGCTCGACGACGCCGGTGGCGGCTGAGTGTGTCCATATTCCTCAGGGTTTTTTTCTCAACAGTTTTATTTTATTTCGAAAATTAATTTTGTTTCAATAAATATTACGAGCGCGTCCGAACAAAAAGTCAAGATGTCCGAAGTGCTCCTAGCTCGCGGAGCTAGCTAGCTAACTCAACGACATGGACTGTCACGACGGTCGGCAGCGCAGGACTGACCCACTGCTTACAGCTAGCTAGTCAAATTAGCTAGCCAACTTTCGTGTACTCAGTCGGCTAGTTTAAGAACAGACAATATTTATATACACATATATATAAATAAATATATTTATAGAGCGAGATTTGTGAGGGTTTTCTGAAGCTAACTTTCTTAAGCTAAGTTACGAGTTCGCGATGCGCGCCAGTCCCGGAGCCAGCTGGCTCACATTCACACCGCAGCAGCGCGACACTGTGCTGTTAGCGAGCTAGCTAGACGGATCGATCAACTCGTCGAAGCTAACGAACTGAACGCGGGGTCGAGGGAGAGGAGAGGAGTTCCGCGTTAATACCGAGCTGAAACTGCGGAAATCATGTACTGTCCGTCCACATTGGTGCACCAAGACTTCTGTGTTGGACAGTTTGATCCTCGCGAATGAACTCGGATACCCGCCTGGGGAAACCGAGAGGAGGAAAGTAATCAGGCGGAGGGAGCGGAGGGCCCGGGGTGAGCGCCGGGGCTGTAAACATGAGCGGGTGCGCTCGGGTCTCGGTCCTGACACTGGGGCTGTGCGCCGTCCTTCTCCTCCTCAGTCCTGTCGCAGGTGAGGCTTTTCCTGCAATAACACATTACAAACAGTGGCCTCTTTTGGCGGTATAACATCATATGCATTATTTATAAAGACACTGCTCATAAAATGATTACCTGATTCTAATACACTTTTATATATACTCATTTCTTCTTCCTCCTCATCCTCTTCATGATGTCTATTCTTGGGTCTATGGCCTAGTTCCCCTAAGGTCACTTTCAACATTTTTATGGATGTTGCATAACATCTGATACATACTACTAAATCTATCTGTAGAACACGTAGTAGTGGTTGTCTAGTGTTTGTTTAATTTACAGGCGGATTTTGCATCGCTTGGTCGTACATGTAATGAGAAACATTCATCGGTTTTACATTCGTGACCATTTGCGAGATGGTCGTCTCTCTGATTATCCCTCTAATCCATTTCCTGTCTGTCTGTTTAAGTCTAACCCTCTAAGCTTTATCCTAAACAGTACAGGGCGGCTTAAAGCCAGAAAACCGACCCACGGTGTGTTGATGTGGTGATCCACAGATGAAGATTTGAGATAGCACACGTAGTGCTGCAGCGTTCATCGTTAAACTGGATGAATTGAGATGCCATGAAGGCAGAATCTGCTCCCAAAGTTCAGCAGTTCATCCTCGCCACTGAATACAAGGAATATTGTTACATAGTGGTCCTATAATCATTCATAGCAATGTTTCTGCCCACTTGTGAGTAATAAAGTCAGTTTTGATTAGCATGAGCTTTATGCAGAGCTCCATTGACGAGTTAAGAGACACTCATTCACTCATTGTTTAGTACAATACATAAAGTTAAATATATTTAGCAGCCACTTGGTTTGTTTTAAAATGTCACTCACAGTGTAGCTTTTAGCCTCGTTTCTCCTCTTTTACTCGTGCAGTGGTGGCGTGGGGCAGCATCTGTGCTCACTGGTCACAGTGAATAAAGGTGATAGCAGAGTTCTGATCAATGTAATTGTTACTCGAGTGGAAATGATGCAGAATCGATTTTCCGGATTCGAATTGTGTTGAGAAACAAATTGAAAACGGTGTGCAGCTCTAAGACAGCGTGATGCAGGTTTGCTTTTTGTTTCCCAAGATTGCAGTTCGACATCAAAGCAACGCATTATGTCTGCGTTCACGCAGCGAGCAGTGTTTCATTTTGAAGCTGAATCGGGCTTGCTAGAGCGTTCAGAATGGGTCGCTCTGGTGATGGTGTTTAGCCTTGACTTTGATAAGATAAGTGTCTCCCTCTGCAGTGCTAAAGGGGAGTGAAGACGATAGAGAAGGCCATCCTGAGCATTATTTCAGATTATCTGAAAAAAGAAAAAGGAGAGTTTCAGAGAGAAGTCAGAGAAAAGCCATTGTTTATTGTAAGAGGTCAATCTGTTATGTTTTGTAATGCTTATCATCTGCTAAAGGTTATTCATAAGAAATCAGGGTTTTGTAAAGGCAATTTGATTTCAGTGTTTTATTTAACCAGACTAAAATTTGCAAGCTCTCTGTCGTGATTTTTCCTCAACAATCTCGGGGCATCAATTAGCTCTCATATTTAATGGGTATCTGTAAAACCTAGATTCTTAGATACAAATGCCTAAACATAAAATCATAATAAATACTTTTACATAAACAAATCTGATTATATTGTTTTATTTAAGCATTTTTGCCTAGCCTCATCTTAGAGATGCTTTTAAATTATTATTCGTTTCTGCCACATAAAAAAAACCCAAGTTTGCCCAATTCTGATTTTTTTTCCCCTCGTAATTCCGACTTTTTTCTACACAATTCTGACTTATTCCTCGCAGTGCCAACTTTTTATGAACTAAAATCGATTAATCGGTGGAATAATTGGTAAAATACCCAATTACTAAAATAATCGATATCTACAGGCAGTAAACAGTACAACCTGAAATTTTAACCTTTTAGTAGGAGCAATAGGTCTGAATGCTGGCTGTTCCTGTTCTCCTAGTTTTGGTGGTAATGTTACCTATCGTGGTTGACCGCAGCATGTTACCCAGAAGCTTAGGCGGTTGTCTCCCTCATTGCTGGCTGATGGCACATTAGAAAATCCAGCACGGATGTGCCACTGCTGTGATTATTCTCCATCACTCTGAGATGTGTGTGTGCGAGTGAGGGAGAGAGCCATTACCCTGTCTCTGACTTGTCGATTCAGCATGAAGCTGTAGCTCCTGTTCGCAGTCTGCTGAGCCCGGCAGCACTCATTATCCTCCATGGTGAGGGAAGGGGCCACCACACATTTAGAGCTGTCAGATTTTCCCAGAAATGGCATTCCAATGGTGAAGTTAGGAATGTACAGAACAGTTATTCTCGTTTAAGTGTATATGTCTTTGTTTTGTAAATCAATTACACATTCATCTCCTGTATGGTATTTTGTTGAGGTACATTATGACTAGGGTTACGTGAGACAAACGATAAAGTCACCAGTTTCTACTAATATGGAAGGGGTTTGGGTGCTTCTGTGACACTGTATGATGTGTTTACATTTTCTTTCTTTCATCCGGTGATTGGTTGACATGGGAAAATATATATATTTCTATATTAGCAAATAACAATTTTATTAAATGTTCGGACTTGTCAGTTATAATGTATAATGTGAAATTAATGATTTGGTTCACTTTGTAAAAGAGCATTGCTGGACTGAAATGTGGCAAACCTAAATATTGTGTGTTGCAAAACTTTGTTCCAGTGTCATGTTATGATATTTTTGCATGTTTTGGCTACTACAGTTTTTGATACACATCACAATATTTACATTTGCCATCAGAGCACATTCAAATTTCAAAAACCTGCGGATATTTTTATTTATTATTTTTTAGTTCTATTTGATGTCAGGTGGGTATTTGCATGAAGCAAAAAAACATTTCATGTACCACAGTGTTTGAAAGCTTAAAAACTGATTGGTCAGACAGTATTTGTTATTTTTGAGGATGGTGAAGATCTGGCTGTTTACTGTGGCGCTGACATAATGTGAGAACTGAACTTTTTTTTTTGGCCATTTCACACCATTAAGGAATAAGTGGCATTTTTGCATGTTAATGAATAAAACATTGTAACATTTGGCAAATTGCTGTGTCAGAAGTGGAATAACACACTCCAGTCCACACTGTTATGTGAAAATAATGCACTCTGTAGCTTAGCGTAAGATCACCCCCCAGTGTGGAGTAGTTTTAAATATAACATCATGGACTGCCTTGTTATTTTGCACATACAACCACAAGGCTTTATTTCTATCTTTATTCTATCTTTGGTCATGTCACTATGAAATTATAGTCAAAATTGCGCCACCACTTGTGATACTTTTAACATTGGTAAGAAAGCGCAATGTGCTACAGTGATTGTTGTTTGCACTATTTAACTATTTAAACGCCTTTACACTGTGTGGGCCAAATGAAGGCGAACTGGCACACAAGGAAATCTTGCCTTGAATATTTCCTGCCCTGTAATTGCCATAATATGCTGCATATTTTTATCGGGATGAATTGTTATTCCTGTTTCATTCTTGTTGTGTCTTGGACATGTTTGCTATCTGAAAACTACAAAAGAATCTTAATGTGAATTCTAATTAGATTCGACATATAATTTTACTTGAATTTTTTTTTGGGGGGGGGGGGGTGAAAGAGTCTCAAAGAGTGAGAGTGAAAGTCTCAAAGCTGCTTTTTATTTAGGTGTGTGTGTGTGTGTGTGTGTGTGTGAGGGAGAGAAAGAGAGAGAGAATGTGTGTGAGTGAGAGGCAGCCTGAAGAAATTTGCCCATTTGGTGGGTAGGGCAGGAAGCGGAGGTTAAGCATTGGCTGCACGCTCTCTCTGCGTCATGTTATGCCATGTTTTTGATTTGTTCTCTGATTGTGAAAAAGAATGTTCAGGTCGCCAGTTCACTGAACCCCGCAGTCCTTCCTGTTTGAAACTCAGCGTGCATGCGTACGTTTAGTGTGTGTGACAGTTACTGCATGAAATTTAATTGGATTGTTGTGTACTGTTGTGAGTCGCCTGTATTCGTTTGCAGGATTTCTAACATTGTGAAAGTACACTTTAAGTTTATTCCATGCCTTCTGGTTAGATCTCCTCTGAGGGCAGTTAGATACTCTAATCAGCAGCGTGTGTGTGTGTGTGTGTGTGTGTGTGTGTGTGTGTGTGTGTGTGTGTGTGTGTGTGTGTGTGTGTGTGTGTAGGGGGAGGGGGATGTCTGGTGTGTACAGTGTGGCGCTCTGTAGCAGCAGGGTTTAGACTAAACAAAGTGTCTCTCCCTGGCTCCATGGCAGGCAGAGTAGAGTGGGGGAAGGACTGTGTCTTTGCATGGGGGTTTGAGGACATTCCCTTGTGTTGATGCTGAGACATGCACAACATTTCACAAACAGCTGAAAAAAGTGAGAAGTTTCCTCTCTTTTCTTTTTTTAATTAAATCGTAGACGCCCTGTCATCACCTTGCAAACATTTCACACGACTGAGACACGAATGACAACACTATGAAAATGTAAAGCAAAAATAAGACAAAAGAGAGGACATTTTTATATCTTCTACTCTCAGTTCCTCTATTTATTTTTATTTATTTTTTATTTATTTTTATTTTATTTATTTTTTATTTATAGTTTTTCCTGGTTACACCCCTGTTGTTTGAAAATCTAATACAATTATAGGCAAAGCTGTTCATGCCTATAAACATTCGGCCCACAGGTTTTCTTATGCGTTCTCCCACTCACTCGCATGCTGCCCACTATTTAAATGGTGGAGAGTGTTTGGCTGATGGCCACAGTAACTGCATTGCTTGTCTTTTCCAGCTGCCCCTGTCTGCCTTTGTGCTGGGCTTCAGAGGCTCGGATCACTTTACACTCGCTGTGACATGAAGGAAAAACAGATGCCAGGTTAATCTCTTGATGCATTGTCATTGGAAGCAGGAAATGCGTTTGAATGTGTATGTTTCCTAAGCTGGCTTTATTCTTCTCAGGGCTGCCCCATGTTTTACATATTTCCCTTCATGCAGTATTGTAACATTTTTATGAGGCAGTTTTGTAATCTACAAAAATACAATCAGCCCTGCCTGTGTCAAAGATACAGTGGGGGGAAATTGACATTTCAAAATAGGCCTCCTGCAGACCACAGATAGAGATTAAGCTGCTTTTAGCCTCTGAGAGGATAGCCAGGCACACCGGCATGGAAGTTGCATTAGGAAAGCTTGGCAGAGTCGACAGGTCATGCAGGGGGATGTGAGCCGATATTTTGCCAGCAGCACCCACATGTCTGGGTGGCGAGAGGCAAGTGGAAGGGGGGCCTATTTGTAAAGGGCTATTTCAAAACCTTGGCATTGCTCTCTGTGGTCAGAGGCTCAGCACTAAAGCTTTATAGGCTGTGTTATTCTCTGCCAGCCGCAGTTGCCCGGCTGACCACAGTGAGTGGAACAACTGACTAACGCGCAAACCTGTAGCCATGCTAAATTCCCATGATCTGATTTTAGTAGCATAGCAAAAATGGGAAAGGACCAGATGTACAATTTTTTGACATGTTATCGTGAGCAGAGACAGGTTTGTACTGAGAAGGTGTTTGTATTAAAGTAGGCTTGAGTTTTATTATTTTTTATTATTTTTTATTTTTTTGCTTGTTTGTTTTCAGGAAAATATTAAAATTGCTCTAATTTTAGTCTAGTTTTACAAAAATAATAGATAATCTACTAAAAATTGTTTTTCTTTCTGTTTTCTTTAAAATTTGTGTGTCTGTGTGTGTGTGTGTGTGTGTGTGTGTGTGTATGTATGTGTGTGTGTATGTATATATATATATATATATATATATATATATATATATATATATATATATATATATAATTATACCTGCACTATAACCACTTTATTTACATTTGTTGATGTGTAGCATTTTATTTTTCTATCTTTATTTTATTTGTATTTGCAAGTTTACTGCTGATTGAGTACTGTAATCTGGTTTCTTTGGCTTGTCATTACTGGTAATATGTTGTTTATTGTAATGCTGGAACAAAACAATTTCCTCAATGGGTCAATAAATCTGCCTGTATGTCGGTCTATCTCTCTGCCTATCTATAAACACAACCACTCGCTCACTGCGTTTCATGTCGACCGAGCAGATAATAAGCAGAAGAGGCCCTGTGTTTCATTAGTTCATTCAATCAAAGCTATTTAACAAACTCCTGATTTGTCTAAGAGGTCATTGCCAAATTCCTTTTGAGTTGTTCAGCTTTAGTTTTGAGATATTTAAATGCATTCGTGCATTCTTTGGTTCTCCTCTGATGCTCCTGCATTGGCTTGTTTTCTGTTTTTCTGTCCTGACTCTGCAGTGTATCTTAAGGAATGTGCTTCTGTGTCAAGTGTCGAGGTTTTTGAATTTGTTAATTAGCTGAAGGGTGAACAGGAGCATGGTTGGTTTGTGTCTTGCTCTCAGTAACAGTTGGGGGGAAAAAGAGCCAGTCGCCTAGTTACACTCCAGCCAACCGTGTGTGGTTTTTCTTTTTTTTTTTTTTTTGTATATGTAATGGAAGCTTCTCTGAGCAGGTTCCCATAGTGACAGCAAAGGAGCTGTAAAAGGGTGCGGCTGCTTTTCACAAGATGGAAGAGGTTGTTAGGTCTTAGCTTTCTTCGTACAAAACCCTCCTACATGTCAGCTCGGAAAACCTGTTGGTGCACGTTCAGCATATTTTAACACCCCGCTGCACACTTATAAGCAACTCGACCCTTTGTGGCAATGAGCTTGGGCTGCTTCTTCGCTTGCAGAAGATAAACATGTCTAGAGACTTTTGGTCTGAGTGGTCGAACTAGCTCTTGATGGTTCAAAATTGAGAACAAGACACTCTCAGGCAAGCAAAGATCAGTGAACATGTTAATATCCGCATTCTTTACATGTCTAGCAATGGGATCTGAGTGTATACATTCTTCAAGGCCATTTTTCATTTTCACAGACTGTCCAGCTTTTAGTTATTTTTTTATAAATGTAAATGCAGATGCTGGGATTTGGATGAAATAAGATGAACATAGATTAAGTCAGAAGCAGTAGCATGCAGTCCACCTGGGGAGGTGAGGTTATAAATGTTGATTAATCTCTGCGCTGTCCTTTTTAATAACTCTGCTGTGGTGAACCTTGGAGGATGCATTTCTGGACTCACTTAAAATGAAAGACACTTGGTTGTCTTTTATACATATGACTCTACAAAGCAAACATGTTACTTCCAGACTTGGGAAAAGGGCCTTTCCTGAGGGCTTTTACTGGGAGAGGTAAGTTATAAAAGTCTCACAGCTGGCATTTTCTTTGATGAACGGTAGCTGCCAGCCCTGTATCTTCTACTTTTCTCTGCACCTCCCCGCAGAGCTGACAGCTTCAGAGCTCAGCCTCCTCATCCAGAACAGCATGATTCCTGAAGAACTATAGGCTCGGTGTCCTAGTGCTGCGCATCAGCACTTCCCGGTCCTGTTGTACATTTCTACACCATGCACTATTCTTTCAGTGGCATAGTGAATCTTCACGTGTTCATCAGGGGTGGACAAACTGCAGCCTCCTGGACGATTCATTTCATTTTTATTTGTATAGCGCTTTTAACAATGAACATTGTCTCAGCAGCTTTACACAGAAAATGTAGTGATATAAAGAACATCTCATTCATTTTTAAGTGTAAGTTTGTCCCTGTTGAGCGAGCAAGTGGCGACTGTGGCAAGGAAAAACTTCCCAAGATAGCATGAGGAAGAAACCTTGAGATGAACCAGATTCGAGAGGGAACCCATCCTCATCTGGGTGGCACAGAATGTCCATTTATTACAGATAAACAATGTTGAAGTGCAGTGATGGCGATCAGAAGCAAACAGTAGGACACTTCTGATTGACTTGTAGCTATGTTTAAATTGAACTCACTTCACAGTGGTGTTATTTACCTTAAGTCTGTAACTATACAGCATGCTTCTGAATCCCACCACCTGCTACGCTACACACATTGATCAAGTTTCAGTGTGGATGTCAGTGCGGCGATTTTTACTAGGCGAATTAAGTTGCTGATGAAACTGAGCAAAGTACAACATAAAGATAAAAAGGAAAGTATGATTTACTCTCTATTCTATCTAGTTCTGAAATATCTGTCTCTATCTCTCTATCTCTCTCTATCTCTCTATCTCTCTATCTAGCTATCTAAAATAAAAATAAAAATATTTTTTTATTTACACTTGAGGGCAGTTTATTTAGTAATTTTTTCGAAACCAAAACTACTACTTTAGAATTATATGATCTTATATGATTATATGAGGCAATTCATGCTTCATATTCAAAACAAATGTAAACCAAAAAGTTTATTTAATGTACTGCTATATTTGAAATATTTAAAATTAAATATATATAAAGTTAATATTCAAATACTTTGCCAGCTTTTCTTGACCCTTGGTAAGCTAGAATAAGGTCTTGTATACAAATTGACAGGTTTTAGCCGAAACATTGGCAAACTGTTTCCCTTGTCCTGTGCACAAAAACGTAATCTGCCATATGCGCGTACAATAACATACGAACTAGGTTCGAATATTTTGTTACAATAGGTTAGACAACACTGTTATTTTGGAGTCTGTCTGCAGCTTTTGCTTGCCCAGAGTAGCTATTGCATGTATGATTTATCCACTCTGTGAATATGCTATGCCTTTTTGTGCTTTGAGCACTTTGCTATTGTGGCAAAAAAGCAATATGAATGTAAGAAGCATAGTCTCTTTTTTTTTTTTTTATTACAATATTTTCGAGGAATATAATGTTTCTTCCAAAGTTTTATCAGATTTTTGTTCTGCCTGTTGACCTAGAAAGCATTTAAATTTGCTTGTGAATGTATAATTCTGTTCTCTTGGAAGGGAGTCGTCTTCCATGGTTAATGAGAAACATTGTTCAAACACGGCACTGTTCTGTGCTCGTAATACCCACGTCTATAGATGTAATGCTGTTATGACATGGTTAGAAATACCTTACTATGGCATTTCCACTGAGGTTTCCAAGTGGCTTTCTATCTTTTTTTTTTTTTTTCCTACTCGCTGTCTTTCTTTCCTTCAGAATATCTCTCAGCAGTGTGTGTCTTGGAAAAGAGCCGAGTATTTTGGTCGGATAAATTTAATCTCATTTGAGCTCAGTACTTGTATACTGAGATCAACACGATTCATTTTTTTCCCTTTCATCTCTGTATATTTCACTCACTTCACAAACTGGGTTTGTCATCCCTGTTTGGTGCTTTGCATCTCTTTTATTATTCAAGTGATTCTGTGTGTGTGTGTGCGTGTGTGTGTGTGTGCGCGTGTGCGCGTGTGTGTGCGTGTGTGTGTGCGTACGTGCGCGTACGTGTGCATGCTTTGTGTGGGCAATAAATAGTGTATATTTCAATACGCTGTCTGGAGCGTGTTTGCTTACTGCCATGTATTTGTTCTGTCTGTGTGTGTGTGTGTGTGTGTGTGTGTGTGTGTGTGTGTGTGTGTGTGTGTGTGTGTGTGTGTGTGTGTGTGTGTGTGTGTGTGTGTGTGTGTGTGTGTAATTTGCATCTTTTAGTGAGCTGTGCGACAGTAAGAGACTGTAGTTCTTGTCTGTTGGGCTGACACACCAGCCAATTGTTTTTTTGTTTTTTTTTTCCGTCTGCTTTTTTTCTCCCCCCCTCCTTTTTGTTCTTTTTCATGTCCCAAATGGCGTCGGCAGTGCTGAAGGGAGTCTACAAATACTCATTAGTGCATTACTGAAGTTTGGAGTCCTGCCAGCAAGTCTGTGCAGCCTTCCTTGAGAACTTGGAGAGGGGTGGAGAGGATTGAGGAAGTGAGGTGGGGATTCACTGAGTGGGAGGAGAGAGAGAGACACAGAAATAAGTTTATTTTTTTACCCCCCTCTACTGTGCAGATTTAGAGTTGTGTAGACTAAAATTCTCTCTGGTGATTGTCAGTATGTAGATCTTTTCTTTTTTCTTTTTTTCTTTCCTACAATCAGAATAAATAAAGTTCATATGCAGATTATTGATAGGCATGCTGGTAGAAGTGGTATAGAGTGAGTGTGTGTGTGTTGCAGGCATGGGGTTTGCTACTGTCAAGGAGCCCTGCAGGTAATTGGATTCAGCAGCGTCAATCAGGAGGCGAAGGGCAGCCACTTGCGATGGAGCTCAAATTTCAGCCAATAAAGCTAGAAAGCAAACTCAGCACCAGCTTCCTACTGCACTTGTATTCTCTGCCAAAGCATAAAAACCCGACCTCGTTTGATTGGGTCTGGTCATTTAACTAAATCTTAGTGAGTGTTAATTGTAATTATATTGATAATATAATTATAATATAAGAAGTTAATTAATTATGTTTAAAGCTGGTCTTAAAATCCATTTTGGTTGCGACACTGTTTTTCTGTCCGCTCACGCGCTTGTATTGTGACACTGTTTCTGGGTCGGGGTTGTGGTAAATCCGGCGTTTCTCCCAGGAATTCTAGTGAGCCAACTAGTGCTCATAGCTACATAACTGCATCCTCATAGGTTATTCTGTCGTCATTTTATGTTGACGTGAACCCTGTCTGCCTGCATCGTAATCTGATGTGTTTTGTCATAATTACATTTTGCAGTGCGAATACGCTACTGGAAACCCCTCGGCCATTCTGAAACTCTTTATTCAGCGACTGTTTGCTCCACATTTCTTGCCAGCACCAGCGGGAATTACAGGAGGATTTAGGAGAAAGAAAAGCTATCTCTGGTCCATTTCTTTGGCATAGATCACAATACAGGGATCGACATCATAACCTCCATACAGCTCGAATCTGAAGTCGTTACTATAGACCCAGATCATTTCTGCACACTGTCTGTTTCTCACACACATTTGATGAATGTGCATTGTCTATCTGCGGTTGAAAAGTTAGTCCCTCTTTTGCACATGTCCTACCATATTAATTGCACCTCCCTCACCTTGTCTCCAAAACGTCCTACATGTGCTGTCCCCCTAAAAAAAAACTGTTTCTGTCTGATCCTGTCCATCGACTTCACTCCCAATGAACATCTCAGTATGTTAGTGTCGGGGGACATTATATAAAAATAAAGCTTGGACAGTGTTATAAAAAGAACAATTTCCATTTTTAGTCTTTTACAGTTATGATAAACTCCACTTCTCTGGAATGGCTTTCTGGTAGGTGCGTGACTGTTGAGAGTTGTCCATTCGGCCACAAAAGCTTAAGTGGGGTCAGGCGAGGTAGCATGAGGCAGTGGTGTTCCAGTTTATCTCTAAGGTGTTTATTGTGTAAGTTATTTGTATTCATCCACTCCAACTTTGCTGCATTGTGATTAGTGAGAGCTTTTTAGTGAGTTGGAACTGGCGGTAGAATAAAACAGGAAAAAAAAACATTCAATTTGTTTCACATAATAAATTATCTAGCATGGTTTATGTCAAGGCCCTATGCTGTTGTTTATAATAAATAGATCACAAACACAGCTGAACTTGTACAGCATCAAATGAATGGTTAAGTGTGTTGGGTCATGATAAGCGGTCGAGAGGTCAGAGGCTCAAGGCATCTGTCTTCCTCTTACACTCTTTTTCCCCACTTGCAGTTTTTTTTTTTCTTTTTAGAAAAAAAGCTTGCATTATGGCTGAATACAGTTTTATTTATTTATTTATTTATTTTTTTTTAGACTTGCAATTCAAATGATAATTTGAATTAAACAGAGCGCCACATATAAAGAATCCAATTCACAAGCAAGTTTTTGATTTTGAGTTGCCCCCGCAGTGGACACAACAATGAGTTGGCTGTCATAAATGGCAGTCAGGTATTCTCAGAAGAACAAGGTGGACAGATTGTTGAACGTATGGAGAGATTGAGGGACGGTGATCTGTCTCCAGATGGAGTAATATGGCTGGCTGAGAGAGCAGGTGCTGCTCTCTGTGTGCCTGCGATTCGTACTCCTCAGACCATGTCCATCTCTGGCAGACCTCACAGCCACACACAGGCAGATCAGCATGGATTCTGCAATCACTAAGCCTCAGTCATTGAGCCGCCACAGTGACTGGATGAAGAGCACCAGATAACAACATAGGGCTAACGCACGATGCTCTATAAGCACAGACATAAACACGAACAGAATGTTCTGAAATTGTCATGCCCAAGTATTTCCAATTTCACCGTTAGTAGTTTTTAATTAGACAATTATCTTATCACTTGAGGCAGTGAAAAAAGGTATTTTGGGAAATGTATCGTCCTTCAGAAAGAATGTCAGTAATTATATCTTAATTATATTTCGCTAACATTTTACTGATGAACATTAAAGCGTCTGCTTTCTATTATGCAGCTTTTTAGATTAAAGTCAGAATGAACAAAAAGACTCTGAAAATAGGCTTGCAGATCTCTTGCAGTATGTATACTCTTTATTTTATAATTTATGTTTCCATTTTATTATGTGGATTGCAATCTTGATTGAGGGCTTCTTGTTTGTTTAGGGCTGAGGTAGTCGAGGGCAGACTTCGGTTCAGATGCATACCCGGCAAAGTCTGAACCAACAAAACATATAGTAGAGCAGGTCAAAGTATAAAAAAAATGACCTGGATATAGTTTAGCAAGCCTAGTTTTCTAAACATAAACCTCTCTCTGAGTTGATCCAGTCACATGCCTTTTGTGCAAATGGTTTAGCTAAAGGCATCAGACCAGACACTTGCTCTAGAGCTGGAGATACTTAGCCAAAAATGAAGAACGCTTTCACAGACTTTCGTACATTTTTCCTCTCTGGTCTGATTAGCAAACTGATTTCATGGCTCATTTAAGAAGGGTCTATACCAAAAAGAGTGTTTAAAGAGGAATAGACAAAAATGGCTTGTGTTGATTTCCACTGCATCAAATAGATGTATTATCTGATCTGTTCAGTGTATGGGCAGTAGTGTTTTGTAATGCTACTATGAAACAAGCATTTCACTGCATGTTCCCTGTATGTATGTGTATGTGACAAATAAAATCTGATTTGATTTGACAAAACATGAGCTCTGTTTTTTTGTTTTTGTTTTTGTTTTTTGGTGCTACATGGTTTTTTTTTTTTTTTTTTTTTTTTTGTGTAATTGGGTTGATGGTTGAATTGGTTGAATTTTTGTCATTAAAATGTTGTCTGCCTTGTAAATGTTGGTGTAACAGCTCGTTGAGACGAATGAGATGAATGAGTTAAGTGTTTCCTGTTACTCTCGCTGATGTCACCGACACGCCACAGATAGACAGTGTTAATCCGTCTCTCTATCAGATTCATTGTCTCTCAACAACTGCACTGGCTCAGTTCCAGCCTACAAAGGAAAAAATACTACAGAGGCATGTTTAAGTCAATATTTTACAGTTTTGACCGAAATTAAATGCTTATCTTGTTCTCCTGAATTTTAGCGGTGACCAGAAATCTGGGAGAAGAATATGTATTTTAAAAATGTCTTACACGTTTGTGTTTATACAGATTTTACACTGTAACTGTATGTCTATATACATGGGAGCGTATGGGCGTTTTCACCGAAGTTGTTAATGAGGACCTGTATGTAAGTCCTTTTTTCACCTAGAGACAGAGACTGGATTGGTGATATCTGTTGCCTAGGTGATGTATTGAATAATGGGATGGCTGCACTCTCTGGACACAGGGCTCTGCTCTCTTTTTCTGCTCTCTGAATAGCAGCAAGTTCATGTTCAGACTTTGCCATTGTTCAGCATTCTTGGCATCTGCCTGTTTTTATTGTTTAGTTGAAATGTCAGTTCATTTAACACAAATTTGAATTTATGTAGAGGTACAAATTGATGCATCTATTATTCACACATTAATGGTCCACTTATGACTGCCTCTTCCTCTTCACTTTAATAATGCATTTCGGAAATGTCCCTTAACCCTGTATATGACCTTTTTATGCTCTCCGTTTATATTCTGTGGTCAGAGAGGGAGCTTTTTGCAACCTTGACCTATCCAAAGCCACATAAAACCCTGACGTGTGCTGTCTGATTTGTCAGAGCGCACTGAGCCATGTAGGCCTTTAGTGCAAGGGAGTTTAATGGACTGCAGTCCAGTGTAGTTTTAGGAACCCACAACTATCAAGCTGAGCCAAGAGTTGGATTAGAGGGAGGGGTTCAGACAGGCTGGGTTGTTTCCTCTATAAATGTTTTGCGACCCTCAGTTTCATACTTGCACACATCCACGGTTGAGCTGTCTGTCATTTACAGAAGAGGAGTGCCTCAATGGTGTGAAATTTCAGGGTTTTCTATGTGCATATAACCCAAAAATAAATAATTATGTGCACAATAAGTATATCATTGTGTCACAGTACTTGGTACAAGGTCTCTGGGTCTCAAGAGGGCTTAATTGAAATGTATGCAATTATGTACACGTATAAAAAAAATTCTATTTTATTGTAACTTATTGAAGTATTGTGTTTATTGTGTACTGTATTTTATTATTTGTATTTATTTTTTGCCATTTCCAGCTTGTTTTGTAGATCTGTATGGTCTGCAGATTTCATGAGCTAGCCGAGTGATTAATGTCTGACTTGGGAAACTCTGTGTATCCATCGCCTGTGGTCTGCAGTGTACCTTTTCTACAAACACCAGAAAAACCTGATGCTTTCTCTCTTTGCACTGCATGTGTCAGCAATCTGAAATGAACTAGGGTTAGGGTTAATGAACTCTGGCCTTCACAAGCCCCATGGTTAGCTTCATTCTGAGTAAGAACCCTTTTGAACCATTTAAAATGGGTTGACACTAATTATCCGATGCTGTATTTTATATGAAGATAAATCCGATTGCAATGCTGCTTGTTTCAAAACATGGGGTGTTCTTTCAAACTCCTGCCCATGGTGTGCGATTGCACAGTAAAAATGCAAACGGCAGACTGTTTGGCTAAAGGCAGCTCATCGATCATTGAGATCATAGAGATCTCTTTTCTTTAGTGTTAATGTGAAAGCATCTTTACAAAATAAAACCACTTGTATCGCTAAACTAATTGCTAATGCATAAGCATTAAAAGGTAACTGATGCCAATGCAAACATGCTTGCGATAAACAAAAGGGTGTTTGGTAAATCCTGGGAGTGGAAATACAACTAGAAGCATTCTTATGAATTTTTTTTTAAGTATAACCTGTTTTAAGACATGGAAAATGAAATGGCAGCTAAAAGAAATGAAATGTCAAGTACTTTGCATTTGTATTCTAGTTCTCGCAGCCGCTGTATGCATGACTTTGAGTTGTCTGAGTGAATTTAAAATGCCTTGTGTTATTAGTGTGCATAACGGTAATTACATGTCATTTTAAATGTGTATTCTTTGATTAGCATTTGAATAAAGACCTAACCACAGAGACGGACAAATTGTACAAATGATAAGTATGTTTTTATCACAAGGTTGAAGAGGTGCTATGTCAGCAATTTTAAAACAGTGGTTTTCTTATAGCTATGTCCTCACATCCAGCATGTATCCAAATGTGAAACAGAAAAAAAGGTTCTGTTATTTGTCATCCTTTGGGGAAGACAGGAGTGTAGGAGTCAGGGGTGTTTGTTGGGTGAATCAACAAACTTACGGCAAGTTCATCCTTATCAGAGAATTAATGCACCGCTAAATGCATCACCAGTGACTCATGTGTCTGCTACATGCAATGAGGGCTTATTGGTTGCGAATGAAAAGGTTATCATAAACTAGGTCAAAGTCGAAGGTTTACGTCAAGGCCCCAGATCCAAGTGGTGCATATCGCCTGAGGCGGTATTGGCTGCAGGCAAGCTAGCACTGCGTTCTCCAAAGGGAAACGGTGACTGTGCCAGCAAAACTATTTGATTCCTTAAATTGCCAGCAGGCAATATGGGTTTACCATCTATTTAACATGAACATCTTTTCACTTTATTTTGAAAATGGAATAGAGCAGGAGATATGTGAAAGAGTACAGGCTACAGTCTGTGTAATTTCTGTAGCTGAGACTGAAGCGTCTTGTCCATGCGAAGGTTTTTTATTGTGCATTTATTTTATTTTTTTTCTCTCAGTGGTCAAGAGTTGGTCTCTGTGCTCATGTTAATGTTTTTTTTTTTACCGCGAGGCCCACAAACCAGTGTTTTGGCGAGCTTCCCTTCCCCTCCTTTCCTGTCAGGCAATAAAAACAAACTTGTCAATACGGCACCGTGTACTGATTTCAAAAACAACCAAAAAAACATATTCGCTTAAAGCGTTCAAAACATTCTCCAGTTGGCTTGCAAAACACAATGGCAAAATTAGTGCACCATTTTTAGTCAGCACAAGCACAGGTCAAACATTACTGTGAAATGGAGGATGGGGGCAGGTCTTGCAGTGTGTGTCAGTTAATATCAGAGCTCAAGATTGGCTCAAAGTCTGTTTTTACTATGGAAAAGTGAGACGTTTGAGGTGGTTAAAATGTGGAACTCCTACACAAAATGCATATTTTGGCTGGTATAGTGTTTTCAATTATGTATTTGATCTCAAATCTTACCCACATAGCTCCTGCAATTTCTGTGCCCACAGATTGAATATCTTTTGATCTAGTCTGTAGTAGTGATTGGCACCCAAGTACCCTTATGTGTCAGAAGTAATCCATCTCCAGAGTCCAGTACTGAATAATGAAATTTTTTTCAAAGTAAAGTTGTAATCATATCCTAACCTTTGTGCAGGTATAGTGTTTATTTTTTATTTTTTGGGGGGCTATGGTTAGGAATTTTTTCTTTTACAGAATCTGCCTAGATGACAAATAATTATTCAGTGTCGGAGACCAGAATGCTGCCATCATTCTAGGCAAAAGCCATTTTCAATCCCTGGCATAATATAGTGCAGTGTGGAGCAAGGCTTTTATGAGGACCTATATCTACTATTAGAACAGCTGTCACATTTACACACTATATGATGAGTGAAAGCTAATATGCTGCTCGGAATTTAGAAAGCACTTCACACTTAGACCCCTGACTAGAAAGATTTTAGTTACTCAATAATTTGCTCGTTTAGTCTGTAGAGATGCCAAGCTATCAAAAAGACAACAAAACTCCCCCCCCAAAATACTAGGCTAGACTCATCTTTGTGTTAATAAGCTGCTTCATCATCTTGTTTCCTGTTGGAGTTTTCCATTCACCACTTTTCAGTTGTCAAGGAACTTGAATGAAGCCTAAGGTCACAAATGATGATTAATGATGATTTGGTTTGGCATTTAAGGGAATTTGGTTTTGTTGTCATTTCACTTACTCATCTTCATTGTGGCTGATAATGGCTGAAGTTGTGGTCGTTGTCTTCAGTGCTTTTGGAAGAACAATTTTCATTTATACCTTGTTTTTGAGCATGTCGGAGAAAAGAGAGCCCCTGAGCTCAGCAGTGATTGTGGCTTGCTACTCCATGTAGCATTCAAGCAGCGTTCATTATTTGGCACATCACTGTTAAGTTTGTACTTTGTCTGTTCCACTACAGCGTGCTTCCCAATCCAGACTGCTGAGTAGTGCTGTGATGGAAAATCTATCTCCAAACCACAAGCTTAACCACGTGTGCTAGACAAGTGTATATGCCCTGTATGAGAGGGATGGCTGTCTTGCAAGCTTAGTCTGTTATAAAGATACTTGTATATGTATGTCCTTTTTCAGCCTTTTACAGTAGATTGTAGGGTTTTTTTATATAATTATTAAATCTGGCGTTTTTTTTTTTTTTTAGATCAGTAAATTTTTAATTATCTGTTTTGATAAAATGAAAGAGCCTTCTAACTCCATGTATGAAAAACTTTTCATCTACTGAGCTCTGCTGTAAATACAATTAATTAAACAATGAAATGCTATAAATATTATTTAAACCTAACTTAAATATAATCATATCTCTTCATGTGTAAATATCCGTTTAAAAATGTTTCCAAATTCAGTTACCCTAAAGGTTACAAGAACTTTTTTTTTTTTCCTCCAATATCTGATCCACCATTTTTTTGGTCAGTATTGGTCCAGTACTGATCGTGTACCATTTCTGTCTTTTAGTATTAGATATAAAATTGGTTGTGTGGCAGCTGATTGTCCTGGAGCTGCAGAAAATGTTCCCTTTCTTTAATTCTTCCATCTCTCCTAGCCCAAATTAACAGGGTAAGGTCTCTGCAATATTCTCCACTAAAAGTGCTCCCTCCTGCTGCCAGCCCCCTGAGTACCAGCCTGGCACCTCCACAACCTGGAGAAAGTGTGGCAGGAGATGAAGCCTGTGCCAGTTCCCCAGGCAGTGCTTACTAATGCGCACATAGGCACAGACCCTCTGGCCTTTTGGCAAACACTGCCTTTACTTTTGGACAGAATAGCCATGATTGGTACTCAAAGTTGGGTTTAATCCTATTTGCTTTTTTTGCAAATGTTACAGCGAATGAGTCACTACTTTTCTGCAGTGCAGACTGGTGATTAGTTTTCCCATTTAATAAAAATCCATACAAATGCATACAAGGGAGGAAGAAGAAGAGGAGGAGGAGGGGTGGACTGAAGGTCTTTCTGAGCCAGAGTTGAGCATTATCTTCGAACTACGGCAGAACTAACCTTGAGCGTTGGCATCACTGCACTGGTACAGCCTGCCTCTACTGTCCCAAAAACAATAAAAGCTCCCCCCTCCTTCTATCTGTTAATAGCCATATCAGCCTTACTGTCTTCCCAGGGTTAGGAGGCACATCATGCCCTCTAGAGCTGTGCAGGAGAAATGAAAAGTATCAGAAAACAGATTCTAGTTTATGTATAGCAAAACTGAACACTTTAGTGTATATATAAAAAAACAGAACAATATGTCTTTAATTTAATGTGTGTTCTGCTTCGTCCCTCTCCGATGACCAATATGCCTTTCACATACATCGTTACTTGGAACCTGTTTTCTTGGAGCCACAGCAGAGGCGGTTTGCATGTTTTTCTTTTCTTTGCTCTCTCTGTTGTTTGATTGGACAGCAACATCTGTGTGAAAGCTGCCTTGTTCTTCAGCCCTCCGCTCCAGAGCTCCCTGATGGCTTTTCACCCAAATAACAGGAAACTGTCTCGTCTAATAACCTCCCTCTCTGCTTCCACAACGAAGACACAGCCTAGAGCTCACTAACTCGCACATGCACCTAAACATACACAAAAACTGGTCATTTGTTGCCTTTTGTTTTTTTTTTGTTTTTTTTTTGCGATTTGTGAAAGGACTGAATCACATGGACCTCTGTACTCTGTAAACTAGATACAATTCTAAAATAAAATGTCAATAATTGTGTAATGCAGAAATAATTAACAATGCAGCAAGTAACAATTAGCATGTTAAACACGCTGAAATGTTTTGTTTGGTTAGCAGGGCCACTTTTATTTTGGTGACACGGTTATTTTGCATTCGGTTGCTCTGGTTAGTGGAAAGGGATTAAAACTCTGTCATGATTATTGTGTCTGCTTCAGGCATTAGGTTGATTTTTCCACCCCATACTGTGTTTGTATGTCATAATAATCACCGGCTAGTAACCTATTAATAGATTAGACTCTCACACAAACTTTGCTTTGACATTGCAGGCCTAACTTTGCAGTACTTAGGTTCAGGGGTGGAGTGGTGTGTGTGTGTGTGTGTGTGTGTGTGTGTGTGTGTGTGTGTGTGTGTGTGTGTGTGTGGGGGGCGGGGTAAGATGCTAACTGAATCTGAAACCATGTATCGGCTCTCGGACTACTTGATTTTCTTGTTCTCGCTCTGTGTGTGGTGTCTTTACCCCAATGTTGCATTTTAGTTAGAAGGATTTAGTGTGTGTGTGTGTGTGTGTGTGTGTGTGTGTGTGTGTGTGTGTTTATTGACTTATTTATAATTAAAAAATTCTCTTTTGTGAGCAGTTTAGTGGCTTTGATGAATCTCTACTTTCATCGATTAAAGCCGAGTTTGTATATTGAACTGTGCTGTGCACTTGTATTCGTGTGTGTGTGTGTGTGTGTGTGTGTGTGTGTGTGTGTGTGTGTGTGTGGTAAGGGGTTTGGGGGGTTATGGTGATGAACATGCAGTACCCTGGTAAGGAGGAGCTGGTGCAGCCATTTCAGACTTCTCTCCTGTGGAGATGCAGACAAAGCCCTCCCCTGGGGCCAGGCAGCTTAGTCTCTCTCTGTCTTTCTCGCTCTCTTTTAACGTCTATCCCTCTCTCTTTCTTTCTCTCTCTCTCTCTCTCTCTCTCTCTCTCTCTCTCTCTCTCTCTCTCTTCTTGTGTGCTTTTTTCTGTTGCTCCATCTGCTGTCTCAGCATCTATAAAAAAGTAGTCTTCTTCCTAAAGTGTGAGGAGTACAGGACTGATGTTCCAGCAGCCCCGCCCCTCTGCTCACTGTCTGAATGCTGCCAATATAAGAGCACAGCTCTATGACTTCACTCAGGCTGATAAACAACTGCCACTGCGATTTTTATTTTTTCCCTCTGACTAACTCAGGCCTGGCTATTTGCATGACAGGGATAGGGGAAGGGTGGCACAAGAGGGAGAGGGAGCGAGTATCTTAGAAAAAAAAAATGTAAATGAAAGAGAAAGTGTGAGGATTAATTTGCTTGGTACAGGTGGGGTGAGCGTAGGCCAGCTGCAGCACAGATTATTATCGGGTAGAGAGAGAGACAGCCTCACATGGCTGTGTATGGAAATTAGGACAGCCAGTTTCACAGCACCTTTATCACAAGGGACATATTTTTTGTCCACATTAAATGCTGCTTGAAAGCCCCTTTTATTTAGCTGAAAACAAATGAGCCATGACGAGGGCCATGGACACTAATGTAGATTTTAGGCTGCAATCAAAAGCACCAGTGGTTTAAATGTTGAGGAACTTGACCATTGCTGATGTATACATCATCTGGTTTAGGAAAATGTATGGTTTTTTTCTTCTTACAACTGTTTCAGCTCTTTTTGTATCATCATGTTCCGTTTGTCTTTATTTATTTATTTTCTTCTCTCTCCCCTGCTTGTGGGACTGGTACAGAAGAGGACACATGTGCTTTGTTGTTTGACTACCATTGTAGGTGTCAGGACCACCAACAGACCTCTAATTAAGATTTTATACTGTTTTGACCTTCTAACACTTTTATACTTCAATCAGATTATCCTTAGCTTTCTTAGTCAGCCTACAGGAAAAGTGTAGAGTTAACTCACGTTTGTCCTGAACTGCATTTGATTTTATTTGCAGCTGCCCAGAGTGAGGAGCGAGAGTGTGCATTTACTGACCTGCACCAGCAGTTTGATGAGCAGAGCGTGGCTGGCGACTGGCACGTGTCACGGGAGAACAACACCATCCTGTGCAGCAAGAGCAGCCGCTGCTACGGTCTCTGGGAGAAAACTCATGACGGTGACATTCACCTGGTCAAACAAGGTCAGCTAAAACACTTGTTTTTGCTCCTAACTGACAGTAACAGTAGTATACATGCGATATGCTTTTCTGCTCAGACTTAATAACTGCCATCATTTCATCACAGGCTGCTGGACTTACATTGGCGACCAGCAAGATTGCCATGACGACCGTTGCGTGGTGACCAACACGCCGTCACAGATCCAGAATGGCACATACCGCTTCTGCTGCTGCAGCACAAACATGTGCAATGTCAACTTCACGGAAAACTGGGTGCCCAGTCCCACCAGTGCCTCCATACGTAGGTTTCGCTCTTTCACACCTCTTTACTGCACACAAGCGTTCCTATTTTCAGCAGTCCCTGTCTGATCTTACAATTAAATTAATCACCCTTATTGTACCACAATTGTGAGTGCATTAATAAGAAACAATAGGTCATAAACTATTATCTTGAATATTTACAATGCTGTGCAAAGGCGTGAAATTACTGTTCTCAAACAGCCTTTCTATATTTGCACACACAAGCAAATTCTCCTTGCTGTCTGGTAACCATTTTGTACTTATGCCTTCAAGATTCCTTCTTGTATTTCTATTGTAGCAACTGTGACAGAAGTCGTAAACCAGAAGAGTTCAGAATAGTTTATAGGTTTGAACCAAAATTTTAACTATTTAAAGGCACATAGAAGCAGGATGCATCCATTTCCGGTACCATCTTAGATCCACTGTACGTGTTAAAATTGTGGCTATTCCAAAGACCATGTTGCACAAATCAAATTGCCATTTTTTATCACGCCAAATCCATCTTGTAAATATTAATCAGATAAAAATGATTAGGACGTCATTTTAAGCGTGTTTGTTTGATTTTCAGCATTAAGAAAACAAATCTGTGACCTAGCAGGGTGGATTTGAGAGCAGGATGTGCATTTCTTTATGAAACAAAACGCAATTTTGGTCAAGGATGAAACTGTTGCTTTTAACATTTGCCAGTAAAAACAACTCGATTAATTTATCACCGTAAAAGAGGATTAGTGATTAAAGATTGACTGGTTTCACTCCGAGAAATCCTCTCATGAATAAAAACATGCTATACAAAAACAGCCTTCTCTTATGTAATTGATTGATTGTGCATTTTCCAATCAAATTACATGGATGAGCAGTTGGGTTTCTGCTGCGAGCTCTTTCAGCACCACCAAATCCATTTCACTGATTACACTTGTCAATAAGAAGCTCTGGTTATTTCCACATCAGGGTCAATATTTTTGTTCTCATATTTGTGACTGTTGGAAATCCCATCAGATATAATTGAGGTTGAATTATGAAAAAACATAGATTTTTGAGCCAAGCTTCCTTTTTTTAGCCAATAACATATACTTTGGAAAACAGGGATATATATTCACAAGCTAAATGAAAATAATAAAAAAATAAGTCAATGTTTTAGTAATAAAATAGAAAATGTACTCTTTCAGCATATTATTCCACATTTTCTCCCCATTTGCTGTTATAATAATCTCTTCTGGGATCATGTGCTATAACATTTTGTGTGCTTGTGGGATTTTGTGTTCATTTGGCCACAAGGGTTTTTAGTAAAGGTGTTGTTCAATAGGGTTGAGGTCAGAGCTCTGTGTGTGTGTGTGATATATAAATATGAAGGTGTTTTATGTGTCAATGAACAAATTATATCCTTATCAGGATTCTTTTTTCAGTGCCGGTTGTAGAACTACTTGTTTTTTTCCCCCCTGTATGGCATTGTAGTGTAGATGTAACCAATGACTACTTACTACTTCCCCTTTAGCAAATAAAAAAAAGTAAAAACACTTATTGGATGTCCTAAAAAATCCCAGATATGCAGTTTCATGCCCATATATGTCACACTGAGGCAGGGAAGTGCATTAGAATGTTTTTACTATGTTATTCTTAAATTGGTTATTTCCAAAACGAGGGCATTTTCACGAGAAACATAGGGGGCCACCCTGAACTATGTACCCTGAACCCGAAGCTACTGTATCTACACAGTGTGGCTGAGAGACTTCTCCATAGAAACAGCACTGGTATGTTCTGCAGCCACACCACGCAGCATCCGGCTCAGCCTGTGTTCACCTATTCAGCTCAGCCTCCCTTCGCAGCTCTGAGCTTTGTGCTGCCTCGCCTCAGGACACAACCCCATGCATGTCTCCTCTCTGTGCACTTTCTCGTATCTCCATAAGTGTTGTCATATTTCTTTTTTTGCTCTTGTTCTCTTTCTGCTGCTTTTTTTTCTCCACTCTTTGTCATTCCATCCCCATGTGCCACGCTCTCTCCCTTCTTTCTTCTATGTCTCTCTCGCACACGTTTTTCTTTTTTTTTCTCTTCCCCTTTTTGTCTTGAGGCTTTCAGAGTGACTATAGAAGCAGTGGGCTTGTTGAAAGGATAGGACTGAATCACAGAACAAACATGGCAGAACAATGAGGTGAAAAATGGATGGAATAAAAAATCAATGGCAGTCAGGTTCTGTAGCTGTGAATTATTTCACTCGGAGTCTGCTTTGGTATGGCCAGTAGTTGTGAAGTCCTTTTGATTCTTCTTTCTTTTCTTTATATCCCTCTAACAATGCAACCACCAATCTTTTTATTTTGCTGTTGAAACGTTAAATAATGAGTTGAATAATGAGTGGAAATAGTTTACTGAAGCGAAACATGCAGACGCTTTTGCTAATGGAAATATATTACAGCCGTTTATACAGTGGCCCTTTTGAATAGCAATTGTGCATGGGGTGTGTGTGTGTGTGTGTTGCAGGATTGAGGTAGCCTCCATTTTGGCCTTGTGCCAGCTTTGGGGGCCTAGTGAAGGTGATGGTAGGGGACAACAGATTAATCAGGAGAAAAGTTGGACATTTTTTTATGTGGTAGAGGATAAAACCCAACCTGATAGCTCAGAATGTAGCCCATTAGTCAACAACGGCCAAAAGACAAGATTCAGAAAAATTTCACACTCTGATAGGAAAACAGTTATTGTGTGGTGCTTGTAGAACAGTTTGTAATGTGTGCTGTGTCAACTCTGATTAATCTCACATGTTCAGCAAGAATGTAAGGCTGTTTACTAAACTGCATGCATGCTAAACAGTCGACTATTTAGCTCAGCAGAATGAGATTTGGGGCACAACCCATGTTGTCACAGCTTTGTATAAATATGTAAATTATGTTTTGGGTTTTGTGGCACAACCCAAGTTTTACCAACTTTGTGTATATTATGTGAATAAAAGTTTGCCTGTATAGGTGCGCATGCTCTCTGCATCAGAGATGGCATGTATTATTGAGACGTATAGACCTAGGAGAGCAAAACGATCAAATCTGATTGTTTCTGGTGTGTGTATTTTGTTCTCAAGTATGTCAAACACATTTAGCAAAAAGTAGCTAAAACACAAGCTATAAATAAGTTACACACTGAGGTCAAGCAGTCCTGAATGACTCACTCTCACTCAAACATAACTGAACTGTTTGTATTACACCATCACCGAGAAACCCAAGAACACCCACTGTTAGCCAGTAGCCAATTATCATGTGTTCTCTTGGTAAACAACTCCTCAACATCTGAGTAACAAGGATTAATGATCTAATTTGTCACAACCAATTAGAGAGCAAATAAGTGTTCATCATGAAGGGAAAAAAAGCTTTCAATAGTCTGCTTTAGCTTCTTAATTCCTACCTGATACATTGCTGAATGTGAGGGACTGCTACAGTCTTTGTCTTATTAAAAAGAACAGCCCTATATGCATTTTTAAGCATTTGTTTGATGGGGAGGTATTTATCCTATAAATTCCTGCTGTTATTCCATGTGATTTTAGCCTGTTTATTCTTTTAAGATGGACATTTTTGAATCTATGTTTAGCCCTTGCTTGTGCACTCAGGCAGTACATTTCTATTAAGCCTGAGCTCAGCACTGTGACTCATTTGTTTTTCTGCTGCAGTTTGCGGCAGATCTGTTGTGCCGATGTGCTCAAAGAAGGTCTCCTGTGATGAGCCTGAGCAAAACAGAACTCTATACTCGTTTTTAAAGACCATTAGTGAGAGGAGGTGCTAAGTGCCTTGCGAAAACAGATGAGAACGCAGGCAGGTTTTGGCACAATGCTTGAAATATTGAAATCTAAATAATGAATACACCATCCGAAATGTATTCACTAATGGATCCCATTACAAAATGTAATATGTAAGTCCTTGAGAATACAATCGGAATACATGGTGAAACGAAACCTCTGAGAGCAACTGGCAGTTTAACTCTATACCTTGTACTTCAACTGGTGCTCAGTAGTGCTTCTTTGTTATGAACTGGATGGTAAATATGGCATTTAATCTGTTCATACAATAGTCAGCAAGCAAACATGCATGGACTAAGCATTTTTGTTTGTTTGTTTGTTTTAACTGTATTGTTAGTACTTTAGGCTGGATCTAGCCTAAATTTAATCAGAGAACAGAATAAAAATGGCCTTAAAAGGATTAAAAATGTTAATGCACAAGTGACACGTTATATAGTCCTTCCATTATATAGTTTATCACATCGAAGTACGAAACACTCGTGAGTGCTGATTGCAGTAGTGTAAATCCGACCACAAAACATTCAAGCATAATTTATAGGTTTATAAATGTTTGAGTTAAGTCTAATCAAGCAAATTGCTAAAAGAGTAAACCTGTTTTTCTGTACATCAGCTTTTCTCTCCTGCCATAATTGATTGCAAAAATACACTTTTTTTTCCACAGATGCCTTAGGTAACAGTTCAGACAAGACTCTTTCTAGATATTGATTTAACTAACTGTTTATAATACCTGCTATAATTAAATGGTAATTAAATTAAATGTTGCGGATTAGCTCAAAAACTCGCGGGAAACTGCAGCGGGACCGAATGTTCAGCAACGTTAGGAATAACATTTTAAACTATGTATTCAATAACAATTTTCATTACATTTTTTTGAAACACATTATTGTATTATTTATTTTAAGTGATAAAAGCATTTATGTCTATAACTTCACATTTTCTGTTAAGTATGCATCAAAAAGAAACCAACTTACTGGCGTAATGTCTAGATGAATTCACTAAGGTACCATAGGAGCTGCAGGGGGTGCGTCCAAAATTCAAAGATTTTCGGAAATCGGGGGTCGGGGGGGTCTTAGAACGTAACCCCCGCAAGGTCCGTGGGACCACTGCATAACATGGATTATAGTAACAACTGGATGTTTGGATGACAATGCTACGTATTTACTGTGTTTCCAAGATAAAGTTTTACCATAGCTGCCTTCTGTATTTAAATTTTTTTCAAGTTCATGCAGGCCAAATGAAACAAGGTTTTGGGCTGAATGTTAATAAAACTCCCATGTTTGATGCATGTGCCATAACACTACTTTTTGAATTATTAAGTACATGTGCTTTGAGTCGGTTAGGTGCCCCTTCACAAATTTCACGTTCGGTATGCTACTGCTGCTGCCTAGTGAGTGAGTAAAGGTAGATCTCATTATGAATATTAAATGGTAATAATGTGATAAAAGATACAAGCTGCATAGTCGTCTCGCCAGTATTTTGTACTGCAGTATCCTGTCTCATTCTGCACACATGCTATAGCAGCTGTTTGCTCGGAAGTCAGTGAGCAGTCCGGCTTACATTCCAATGCTCAATTATCTTTTGATCTTTTTTTTCTCGATATGATTCATTGTGTGGTCTTTCTGTCATAAGTAAAAGAATGCGGGCAATGAAAGTGAGTGTTGAGAACAGTCTGGGGGGAAGCTGACAGCCATTCAGCCATGTAATTTATATTCATTGGTGTTGGAAATTTTGTGATAGAAATGGATAATACACAAAAACACACTTGGACATTTTTGGTCTTGTATTAACTTGAGGGTGTTTTTCCTGCATCATTCATGTGTGTATGAGCGTGAATGTGTGCTTGCTGTCAGTGCAGTGATGACTGGAATACTGATTGCTGAAGTTGGTGCACTGCTTAAAGAAAACTTAGCCTGCCCATAACACATCACCTCAGTGCTGGCTAACAGCTCTCTCTCTCTCTCTCTCTCTCTCTCTCTCTCTCTCTCTCTCTCTCTCTCTCTCTCTCTCTCTCTCTCTCTCTCTCTCTCTCTCTCTCTCTCACCCACCTGTGTTCTTGCTGAGGTCTACCTGAGGCAGTTTGCACCAAATGTTTGACAAGTTTTATTGAATTAGAAAGCAGTTTGTGAACCACGGATCTGTGCTTCACTCAAGAAACAGTTGTTTGTTGTGAATCACACCATATGGGAGACAGTTAACTCGGTGTTTGTCTAACTAAATGTCTAAATGTCATGCCTTTAAATTAGGCCTGGCTATTGTAGTGTGCTTTTCTGATTATCAGCTCAGAACCAGATGTGGAGACTTGTTGGCATTGCATTATGGGAAGGTTAGATGGCAGCTGAGATGAGGCTTATATTTGAATGTCCCACAGCCTGTAACTTGTTTTAATGTTTCTTACATGTTTGCCATCAGAGAACAGTCTCCCAGCGAGGAGTAAGGCAGCAGTGCTGCTACTGATGATTAATGATCAAACTCACTGAAGCTACCACCCTGCCAGCCAGCGGAGTAAAGGGAGAGCATGGTGCATTTGTTTTCGACTCCCATCCTACACTGGAATTAACAACGGACTGTCCCTTTCGTGCAGCACAAATCACCTGCGTCGGTCTTTGTTGGAGAGCGTTAAGCATTGTTGAGCATTACATGAAGAGCATGTTATATGATTGGGTTTGCTGTACGGTTGTGGGTGTCAGCACGAAAGCAGGCATGAAGGCCACACGAAGCTGTTTAATCAAGCGTGGATTTACCTTGACAGATAATTTAATTGCAGGCGAGTAGCTGAAAATATGAACTCCCTACAGACATTGTATTCGCCAGTCTCTATTTTTCCTCAGCCTCAAGTTTCCCCTCTTGTCTCCTCTCTGTAAGTGTATATTTATGGCTCCATCAAAGTCAACCAGTCTCAGAAAGGCCTATCCTTTAGATTTATGATCCTCTTTTCCCCCCTCTTACCTTCCATCAATTTTCCAATTATAAAACTTTAGGGCAGCATAGATGTCCCATCCTTCCTGTAATGTAAAGTGTGTGTGTGTGTGTGTGTGTGTGTGTGTGTGTGTGTGTGTGTGTGTGTGTGTGTGTGACGTGTGAGGAAGCAGTATGGGGTTATGGCAGAGACATTCCTGTGTGTAGCTAATAATGAGTTAGTATAGATGTGTGGGCGGCCTAGAGACAGCAGAATGGCAACCTTGGAGAATAACCTACAGTCACGTCTGCCTTTTCTTTAGGCTGCCTGACTGTCTTGGTAAACTTCTGTGCTGTTTGATTGCATTGCCCCAATATCAGTTGATTTCCAAGAGGTCATGAGGAAGAAACCATGTGTGGAAACACATTCAGGATGTGAGTTCAGTCAAGTCACTCTGGTGAAATTATCATGCAGACTCTAATTTTCTCAGCCACAAGTTACTCGCCCGTGTACTGCTCACCATAAGAACCGCTCACACTCTGCCCATGGTGGGTTAAAACTAAACCTAAAACACATTAAACTCAGTGATTGATTGGGCTTTCACTGTAGTCCTTCAGCAGAATTAAGCCAGCTGTGACTCTGATACATGACCATGTCAACACGCTCTCCACTGGGGTCAAGCAGGTCAAGTGGCTCAGGGTCAGATGGGTCATGGTCGCAGACACTCATCCTGCTGTGTGAAATCTGAACTCACACATCCAGATTGTTTGCCTGCCTGTAGATCTGTAGTCTAGACACTCAGCAGAGGCAGGTCCTTGATTCAGAGGGTGCTTTTCTTATTGTGCTGGGGGCTGAACTCGGTCTAAGTCGGTGGAGGGTAACTGGAGCATTCCCTTCTCTTGTAGGCTGATCTTACTCGCCTTTGTCATTCTTTCAGTTATCTCATCTCAATCTGGATTCAGAACTATGGCATTTAAATGCAGAATGCGTTGCCTTGGTTGTTTTTCCTCTCTATTTCACTCCGCTGTCTGCTTTTCCTCTCTCACTTTTTCAACCCTAACTCTCGTGTATTAACACGCTTTTCCATGTCTCCTATTGTTAGCTGACATTCTCGTGTCTCTTTACATTACAGGCGAATAGATAGGGTGGGGCTCTTGAGTTTGAAGTAAAGGTGGGTTTACCCTGAAACCAGCTCTGGCTATACAAATACTCAATTGTTTCGAGAGCACAAAAATGTTGAGGTTAATGTCATATGACTCCGCAATAAGAATTCAAACATGCATTCGCCGTAACTCAGACGTCTCATCGCGATAGAGGACACAGAGGGCTCAGGCAGCCGAATCGAAACTACGAGATCTTCAAGATGAAGAAGAGGAAAAAAAAAAGCAACGAGCCTGTGTTTGGTTGAGTACTGGAACAGTAGCCTCAAGAGAGTGCATGAACGTGGTTTGATATCTTTTTAGGAAATGATTCTTTGGCAGTGCTGCTGCAGGGCTCCTAGACGGAAGTTCTTCGATAGGAGACGTCTGACTCCGTGTGTAATTATCTACAGTGACAGACATAATCACCGTAAAAGGAAAAGACTGTGTGTCATTAAACTGGAAAGGAAAGACATTGTGTCATCACTTGCTGTCAAACCACTGATAGCCCTGTTGTATCTGTAATTCATTACAGCCATAACACAAGGCGGGAGCTTTGACAGTGGTGCAACAAGCAGAACATTTCATGTTAAAAATAAATGATTATAGTGGAACAAGCCTGCATGCCGTACGGCAGTTAGTTTTCAAACTGCATTTTTATCTACTGTGTGATAGTAGTGCTACTGTTCAGAGCTTTGTGGAAATCTAGTTTCTTCACAGTATGCTGGAGATAGATTGAAGGTGGAACAAAAAAATTGTTTCATGGGAATGATTAATGTACTAGTAATAAAATCCCTATCTGATAATTATGTGCAACAGGTCCATTCTGCTTGCCAAGCTTGACTTAGGAAAGGAAGCACTACACATTTTCTGATGATGATTGTTGGTTTTGGAGGATTGTGAATGAGGTTACTGACTGTGTAATTTGTGCGTAGGTGGAAATCACCGTATACGTCAGTCAAAGTGGTGTGGTCCACTATCGAATTTCAATGTATGCATTGTTAGGAAGTGTATTTCCTTCTGCAGTGACTCCTAAGGAGCGTTGCAGTAAAGACCAACAGCACATTGATGGTTTATTTGCAATACTACACCAACTATTGGAGAGACAGAGAACAAAGGGTTCAGGTAACATCTGTTCCGTCTCTGCAGACTAGTCTAGTTGTAAGATGTTTTATTGGTTACAGATCAAAGCATTTTGGTTTGAGGTAGACATGCTGAGAGATTCAGTGTTATATGTTGATTTGTCTCAACATAGGAGAGATTACTTTTAACAAAAGGGTCAGCAATAGCAATTAACAGCTATGAGATTACACTAGTCTGATGACTTACTGGTTATTAGACACCCTACTTCAAAAGAAGCTTTAAATGTGACTAACAGCACACTTTTGATTAATCGGACTTCATGCCTCTGATTGTGATGTCTGCCTTTTCTTAGCTTTGTGAGGTCTTCTCTCTCTCACACACACACACACACACACACACACACACACACACACACACACACACACACACACTATATAACTCTATATAAATTCTATAACTTAAAATGCAGGTAATTCTTTAAATTATTTGTGTGTAATTGATAGGAAAGCACAAGATGCCAAAGATAGTCACTGTATTTGTGTAGTGTACACCCCTATCATACCATGCCAAAAATGTAGGTAACTGTGCTGCCAAACTGCTAGCTTGGCTGGCATGGCAGGAGAATGAACTTAATTAATTTGCTCAGCACCGTTCCTCTCGTGCTTTTATACTCGAGAGAGAAAGAGAGAGAAAAGCTTTATGATTAATAACTGGAAGGATAAATTGGTTTTATGAAATTACAAGATCTGCATCATGGACAAGGTCATGTGTAGAATATTAAATGTTAAACAGAAACATGCACAATGTAATGCCATGCAAGAGCTGAATTTCCAGACATATTTTTGTGTCATTTGAGAGCTATTAGTTTGCCTTCAGCTGTGACTCTCAAACATGCCTGTGGGATTTCACACGAACATCCTCTAAAGTAGATATGGTCATTTTGCAATTATACAGTGTATTTACATTACATAAGCGCTGTTAACCAAAATATTTTTTACTTCTAGATTCAGATAAAGAAGCCCACATCGTTCATATCCACAGTAGTCTGTGCAGTGTTTGGTGGAACACTGTGAAAAATGTGCCCCATAGACTGCTATTATATATATATATTGTTACCCACATGGATGGATGGGGCCTTTTTGTATAACCACAAATCTGTGCTTCCACAGACACTGCCCAAGCTAATCAATGCGCTTTTTTTAATCTGGCTGCATGGGCATCCAGTTACAATGATCTCTGCTGCTGAGCATTAAATTCTTCAAAAGTGTACAGCTGCAGTTCTACAGACAGTCGCTAGTCTGGAGCTTCATCTTCAGCAAAAGAAGGCTACTCATAATTATGTTGTATATAGAATATAGACTTAAACATGCTGTATTCATTTGTAGTTATTTTCTAAAGTATGCAAGTCGTGCCTTAAAAGAAATAAACCAAAGATGCACACTGCAATTCATTTAGCACGTTTTTGGGAAAACACCTTTCTATGCACTGCTTAAATTGTTCAAGGGCTTTTGCTGAGGCAGTTCCCATCAGCAGAGATTCCAATAAAACCTGAATCAGATTGTTTCGTGAAGAAGAGAAATTTGATTGTCAGGGCTGTGGCTGGGTGTGGGTTGCTATGCAGTGTGGGAGTGGGAGTTGGAGTGTGAACAGTGAGTGGGGTCAGTAGCCCTGGGAACTGCAACTGCTGTCATCCCTCTGTTGCCATAATCAGGAAAGCAGAGGAAACCACATTAGACAAGCCAAGGAAGAGGACAAGGACATAACATCATAATGCCATATTGATACAGGCACATTATAGATCTCTTACAACCAACCAATCTGCCTGCTCCCTGTCTACAAGGTCGATATTAAATTTGATCGATATTTACTCTTGATGGGATGCATTCATTAGCTCCAGTTCTGGATGAGCTAATATAAATGTGTGTCTACACAACCCTGAGTTGATGCATGTTAAATCTGTAATATCAGAAATGTCGAAATCAGACTCAAAATAAATTAGTTATCTGAACCTGTAATAATGAGAATAAAATGTGCTTAATATTAAACTTTATTGTTTAAAATAAACACAACTGCAACAATAGGGGAGCTTCAGTTCTAAGAGTTTTTTGGTTTTATATAAAGACATAAAGCAGCTGATTAAACAGATTGGGTGGGAGGATTAACAGACACTATACTGAAAAAGTCTATTTTAGTACAAAGGGTCTGGATCAGTTACATAAAAAAAAGAAAATAAATAAATAAAAAAAATCCTATCATTAAGGGAAGTTATCATACCCTCCCTATCACACTGCTGAGAGGGACAGTGCTTTTAATTGATACCTGGGACTATGAGTAATATATGACTGTGTGTGTGTGTGTGTGTGTGTGTGTGTGTATAAAATACCGTTTTTTTTTTTTTGGTATGTGTATGTATGTATATGTATGCATATAATTTTTTATATATATATATATATATATATATATATATATATATATATATATATATATATATATATATATATATATATATATAATCCTGTTGGCTCACTCTGTATCATATCACTGAAGTTGATATGACCAAAAAAAAAAAAAATATTTTATTGTCATTAAACTAGTAGCTCAGCGGTCTGACTCTCAACTCTGTGTAAAAGGCAACAGTGTACCGAGGGAAGGGGAGAGGGAGTGAAAGAGCGGGGATCTGGAGCAGTGATAGAGAAAGGCATGTGAGATGAGAGGGGCGGTGAGGACTGATAGAGTGGGCTTAAGTAAGCAGAGAGGAGTAAGTAAGCAGAGCGCCCATAATGGATGGAGTGATGAAGAGAGAAGTGCAGGAAGTGAAAGCAGGGGAGTGAATGCATAGGCGGTACACGAGGAAGGGCAGGCAGACATTTGGCCTCCAGGCCAAACATTGCTGGCTCCAGAACATGTAAACAGTACGTGCACACCAGTCTGTGCACATGTTTTTGTATGATTGTGTAGAAGGGTAAGAGTGACTGACATTAACATTTAAATCATCGAGTTTTGTAATCTCGGTCAAAAACATGCACAAATGGGTCAGACTATTCACGTAAAACTCTGTTAGGACAACAAATTGGTAACAAAAAAACTGCATTAATCAGTGTTTTGAATTTGCTGCTTTTCTCCAACTGGTTTTGTTAACTGCCTGCATCAAACAAATGATTTAGGAGAACTTTGGGAGATCAGTTTCTGGATCAGTTACAGCATTTGGATGGCACTCAGTTGCAGGAGTTCAATCTTGATATAAGAAGTGACACGAACAAGGGCCTGACTCGCCTCCATGGAGAGAAGTGGGCAAATTCTCCTGATAATGTAAACCTGTGTAAAATAACTGTACACATATTGACACAAAGTTTTGTGGACAGAATGTAACTTAAACTATTAATGGTTGTGAAGCTCATAGAGAGCCCCCTCTCTTCCCCCCCAGTGCTTGGAAGAGGTTATGTAATTAAAATTTTTTTTTTTTTTATTTAAAATTTTTATTTAATTTCTTTTTACCTAAAATGCAACTAGGCTAAAATGGACTCAAATAATGAGTAGTATAAAGTGGTTGAAATGACAAATGAATTGAATATAGTAGCATTATGTTTTATGCTGTATAGAAGGTGAAGTCTTGCATTTTATGCTGCAGCACACTTTGCTTTTGCTGGCTCATATACATCATGATAGGCAGCCATGTAATCACATTTTACTGCCACCCCCTACTGTTTGTATTATGAGGGTTTTGAAAAGGTGCTGTGACCTTTTTAATGATTTATTTCAAACATTACGAATGTGCGTTGCTATTTTGATGCTTTGACTACAGCTCCAGTACGCAGTGCGAGGCAGGTCGCCGATGTCATCTGTTATTTGTTCAATTAATTTTCTCTCTTGTTTTATCTGACTAAACCTCCAGATACCTCAAGAAATGTAAGTGTGATGAGCCCAACAAACTGTAGTGTCTATGCAGGAAAGAAATGATATTTTCAGAAAAATTTAGTGGGCCAGACTAAGATTCATCACAGCTTAAGCTTGATGTGCTGTTCTGAATATCAAGCTGGAACAAACAGTCTTGGATACTGACCTCACAGTACTTCTCTCTGTCCCCTCAGTGCACCCGCAGCCTCTGCACCGTGAGGATGCCATTTTTATCACCCTGGCATCTGTCTCAGTCGTTGCCGTGCTTATCGTGGCGGTGTTTTTTGGCTACCGAATGCTGACAGGTAAGATACGGTACCCACTACATGCAAGTGGTCCATGATGATTCAATAGTGATTTGACCAGAGTGTGTGTGTGTGTGTGTGGGCATTTCAGGAGATCGTAAACAGGGATTGCATAATATGGATATGATGGAGGCCGCAGCATCTGAACCCTCAGTTGATTTAGACAGTCTGAAGCTACTGGAGGTGAGCATCATGGATATTAATCTCCAACCTAATTTTCACACTATATCCCATAATTTCTTAGTTTATACAAAATATATGTCCGCAACGATCTTTTCAGCTCATCGGTCGTGGCCGCTACGGCTCAGTTTACAAAGGCTCTTTGGACGAGCGTCCAGTTGCTGTAAAAGTCTTCAGCTACACGAACCGTCAGAACTTCGTGAACGAGCGAGCCATTTACAGAATCCCCCTGTTAGAGCATGACAACATAGCACGCTTCATTGTGGGAGACGAGCGTCTGACGACAGACAGCCGTATGGAGTACCTGCTGGTGATGGAATATTACCCACATGTGAGTACTGATCCATTAGCTACTGTAGCTACTCATCCAGATCTGACCAGATTGTAAAAGATAGTGTAGAATTTCGTTTCCTTACCTTCAACTGACCTTATCTTTTTGCTTTCATTTTAACCACCTCTTAATATTTTTGGCCATGGTAAGTGGGGAGTCAGATATCCTGCCGGTAACACAACTATCTGGGCCGGTATTTTTATAGATGATTCAGATGGTGTTACAGCAGGCAGTAGGAGAAGGTGTGCTTTGTACCAGCTCATTGTGCTCTCTCTCTCTCTCTCTCTCTCTCTCTCTCTCCCCCCTCTCTCTCGCTCTCTCTTCTCTCTCCCTCCCTCTCTTCGCTCTCTCTCGCTCTCTCTTCGCTCTCTCTTCGCTCTCTCTTCGCTCTCTCTTCGCTCTCTTTTTTCCCCCAAAACAATTACTCTTATATTTCTGATCACTTTTCTGTTGTCAAGTGATGGCAGGCTGGATTTGAATGTAAGATTGATTTATTTTATTTTATTATTATTTTTTTTTTTATTAGTCAAAAGTTTTAAATGCCCATCGTAGTAGTCGGACAAGAATAACAGTGTTGCCCGATCTCATAAGCAGTACATTCTTGCACAGTGTAACATGTTACAACAGGCACACCTGTCTAGCATGTGTGTGTAAGGGTGTGACGCAGGAATGAATGTCTCGTCTGTTGTGTCTGCACAGACAGACATTACGCTGTTCACACACTGCCTCGTTTGTTCACGTCTCACCTCACTGCTAATTGTTTACTTTGAGTGGAATTACATTAGCAGCTTTAAACTTGGGGAGTTGGGGCGGCGGAGTACTGAAACGCAAATGTTTACATTTCCTCCAAGGGGGAAAAAATAATAAAACACCCCTTAGACTGATTGAGACGACTCTAAAGACTTCTTAGGGGAAGAGAGTATCCCCAGTGGGATGAGATCTGGAGACTTGTGGTTTTGTGTTCTGTGCACTTACAATCCAGAATTGACTATTGTGGGTAACCATTAGCATGTTAGTCACCGTAGTTGTTAAGGCTACAACAAATAATTGATTTATTTAACGATTAAAACTATTTACACAGGTAAAACCCTTTTATTTACTGTATGGTAGAGATTGTATAGTTGAGATGCCTGAAGTCTTAGAAACATTTGTTTTTGATTTCACTGCATTAAAATGATTGTCGCAGTGTGTATAGAAATGTAATGTAAATAGTAAACACTATAATGTAATACTTAATAGGATCTGTGAAAGGATTGTTACTGATCTTTTTAAGATCCTGTTTCCTGTATGAGCAGTGTTGCTGAGTTCATTAACATGATGTAGTCTACATTTTTTGTGTGTGTCTCTTTATGTTCTTGTAGGGATCCCTGTGTCGGTACCTGAGTCTGTATGCCCTAGACTGGGGGAGCTGCTGTCGTCTCGCCCATTCAGTCACCAGAGGACTGGCCTACCTACACACAGAGCTGCTAAGGGGAGGTCAGGGTCACTTTCAGCTTCTGTACACATACATTCACAAACATACGCTGATTTCACATTTAAAAAAATATACACTCTATATCAACTCTAATGAATCAGAGAGCTGCTCATGCTGATATAACATTTTGCAAGACTTAAAAGCTCAATGGATCTGTTTTTGCTCATGTTCTGTACAAGCAAACTGCATAAATATATTCATTGTATCAGTTCAGGTACGGTACAAAATAAGTTTTGTTTCTGTATATGTTTTGTTCATCGGGTTTATATTGTTCCCCTCTGCTATAAGTAGTGGCAAGTAAGCGCTCTGTAGACTGTTGGATTGGTATAGAGTGAGGAGGGGGTATATAAATGGAGTCTGCCCTGTTGTCTGTGGTTGTTGCATGCGTTTTAACCACACTGGATTAAAAAAGCAACACAAATCCACCTATGGGCTGGCTGTTGGAAGACACCTCAGGGACGTTCTGATTTGCACATCTAGGTCACACTTTTTCTCTTCCTGAAATGAGATTCAGACATTGGGTCATTTTTTGTTGTACATGCTTTGTCATTTTGTTTAAAAGAACGGTGGTCTTCATGTCAAGTCCCACTATTCGACCGTACCATGTACCAGTGAAAAATGACATTCAGTCGCTGCATGTCATCTGTGCTGCTTATTAGGACTGAGCAAATAAGAGCGAGAACAGTAAGTGAGAGTGGGTTGTCTGCAAAATCCTAACAGCTTTGAAGTCACCTGGCTTTTAAAGGGCCAACAGCAGGAGCAGTGCAGATAAGATGGGGCTAATTTGTGTGTTTTGCTCCTGTGGTTGCCCTGGTAATGGCAGTGTGCCAGAGAGCTGCAGCAGGATACATTGCTTACTGGGTCTCCGTCTGGCTCAGCTCTGTGCAAACACACACGCACTCGCTCTCTGTTTTTATTTTTTCTTTCTCTCTCCCTCTCTCCAACTGTAACTTCTTCAGGGCCTGAAGTTCAGGCAGGCACACAGTAGGGGAACGTGGGCATTCACTGTGATTACACAAACTATAACAGTGCCACCTGGTGGCTGTCTGTACAATGTGCATCTGCTGGTGCGAATGGAATTGGTTTTGCTGCACAAGTGAGAGCAGACTGCTGGTTTTTCAGATATAACAGGCACCATTTGTGTAGAAATAGTGCCCAAGGCTATTTAAGTAGTCATGTTTTGCTCAATAAGGAGCAAGAGATCAAAACCTTTGTGACTTTGTTTAGTTTTTTTGCATTACATTTCTCACATTAACTGTTCTTTATAGCATTGCCCCACAGATTGATGACTTTTTGTTTAGATCGATCTTTTTAAATGTTGCTTTAGTAGATTTAACAGTAAAATGCATTTCTTCTTGATGTATGACAATCTTAGTAGCATCTGATTTTAGTAGTTTAAGTGTAGAAAATTGCAAATGGCCAAACCTGTGGCTGATTGAGTTTTGTGTTGATTTACTTGCTTGATGTGGGCATTATCTGAATTTAATCAGTTTTTTCTCTGGCTGAATTTCAAATGGATTTATTTTAGGCTTCTACACATTCTACAAGGCCATTATTTAATACACAATATAGGTAGCATATGTTAACATCAAAACATTACATAGGTAAAAAAAAAAATCTTTAATACTGTACAGTTTTTGTTTACTTTATTAATTTTTTTTTAATTAACCTATACTAGTTTCACATACTTTTACTGACACAAAGTGGCTTAATCCAATATAACAGAAATAAAGCTCAAGAACATCTTCTCTGTCTTAGATATATATAAACCAGCAGTCTCACACCGGGACCTGAACAGCAGAAACATTCTGGTGAAGAACGACGGCACGTCTGTGATCAGTGATTTCGGTTTGTCTATGAAGCTGACAGGAAATCGTCTTGTCCGCCCTGGAGAGGAGGAGAATGCTGCGATCAGTGAGGCATGTTGATCACCATAAAGTGCAATTTTTCAGAATATATTTTTTGTGTATTTTCTTTTTTTTTTTTTTTTAATGTGATGATTTTGTTAGCTTCATGATTCAGAGCTCATTCTGAGGTGTACTTGAAAGAAAAAAACAAAAGTGCTGCAATCTCATTTCTCATACAGTGTTCTTTCTCTGTGTAGGTGGGTACAATCCGCTACATGGCCCCAGAGGTGCTTGAAGGAGCAGTGAATTTGAGGGACTGTGAGTCTGCTCTAAAGCAGGTGGATATGTATGCTGTTGGCTTGATATACTGGGAGACCTTCATGCGTTGTACAGACCTTTTCCCAGGTGAGATCTTGAAGTCTGTGCAATATGCATTATGCTGGCTAAGCAAAATGGCTGTAGCAAGAAATGAGACACTTTACGAGCTTATGTATTCCATTCTATATTGTATAACTGGTATACTGGTCTAAAATTGACTTTACATTTCTAATAAAGTTCAGGATCAGTACCTAATCTAACTGAATGATGAGTCAGTTATTATTTAATCCATAATTATTGATTATTGGGTTATGTAGTGGTGCTGTATGATGCCAGTGTTGACTAGGGGCATGGAGAGACACTGAGAGAATAAACAAACTTTTTGTTTTCTTGCCATCGGGCTAAAGGGTTTTCATTTAAAAAAAAAATATATATATATATATATATATATATATATACAGGGAGTGCAGAATTATTAGGCAAATGAGTATTTTGACCACATCATCCTCGTTATGCATGTTGTCTTACTCCAAGCTGTATAGGCTGGAAAGCCTACTACCAATTAAGCATATTAGGTGATGTGCATCTCTGTAATGAGAAGGGGTGTGGTCTAATGACATCAACACCCTATATCAGGTGTGCATAATTATTAGGCAACTTCCTTTCCTTTGGCAAAATGGGTCAAAAGAAGGACTTGACAGGCTCAGAAAAGTCAAAAATAGTGAGATATATTGCAGAGGGATGCAGCAGTCTTAAAATAGCCAAGCTTCTGAAGCGTGATCATCGAACAATCAAGCGTTTCATTCAAAATAGTCGACAGGGTCGCAAGAAGCGTGTGGAAAAACCAAGGCGCAAAATAACTGCCCGTGAACTGAGAAAAGTCAAGCGTGCAGCTGCCAAGATGCCACTTGCCACCAGTTTGGCCATATTTCAGAGCTGCAACATCACTGAGTGCCCAAAAGCACAAGGTGTGCAATACTCAGAGACATGGCCAAGGTAAGAAAGGCAGAAAGTCGACCACCACTGAACAAGACACACAAGCTGAAAGCGTCAAGACTGGGCCAAGAAATATCTCAAGACTGATTTTTCTAAGGTTTTATGGACTGATGAAATGAGAGTGAGTCTTGATGGGCCAGATGGATGGGCCCGTGGCTGGATTGGTAAAGGGCAGAGAGCTCCAGTCCGACTCAGGCGCCAGCAAGGTGGAGGTGGAGTACTGGTTTGGGCTGGTATCATCAAAGATGAGCTTGTGGGGCCTTTTCGGGTTGAGGATGGAGTCAAGCTGAACTCCCAGTCCTACTGCCAGTTTCTGGAAGACACCTTCTTCAAGCAGTGGTACAGGAAGAAGTCTGCATCCTTCAAGAAAAACATGATTTTCATGCAGGACAATGCTCCATCACACACGTCCAAGTACTCCACAGCGTGGCTGGCAAGAAAGGGTATAAAAGAAGAAAATCTAATGATATGGCCTCCTTGTTCACCTGATCTGAACCCCATTGAGAACCTGTGGTCCATCATCAAATGTGCGATTTACAAGGAGGGAAAACAGTACACCTCTCTGAACAGTGTCTGGGAGGCTGTGGTTGCTGCTGCACGCAATGTTGATGGTGAACAGATCAAAACACTGACAGAATCCATGGATGGCAGGCTTTTGAGTGTCCTTGCAAAGAAAGGTGGCTATATTGGTCACTGATTTGTTTTTGTTTGGTTTTGAATGTCAGAAATGTATATTTGTGAATGTTGAGATGTTATATTGGTTTCACTGGTAAAAATAAATAATTGAAATGGGTATGAATTTGTTTTTGTTGTTGCCTAATAATTATGCACAGTAATAGTCACCTGCACACACAGATATCCCCTAAAATAGCTAAAACTAAAAACTACTTCCAAAAATATTCAGCTTTGATATTAGAGTTTTTTGTGTTCATTGAGAACATGGTTGTTGTTCAAATTAAATCCTCAAATAAAATTAATCCTCAAAAATACAACTTGCCTAATAATTCTGCACTCCTGTATATATATATATATATATATATATATATATATATATATATATATATATATATATATATATATAAAATAAAAATAATCAACTTGGCACCTTTCTTGTATATGTATTTAATCTGAATAAAGTGGATAAAATGTATCAAAGGATCTACTACAGAATCCGAACTGGATCATATAAAGAAAGCTAGAGTTGCTGATCTGTTGTAGAGTTTCTATGGCTTTTTTAAAAAAATGAGGCAGCACCTCTAATGTCGGGCTTTTCATGTACCGCCTTGGTAATCTACAGTGTTATGCATTCCACGGTGGATTGAAGTGCTTAATTAATCATCTCTATTTATGAGCTAAACGAATGACTCATTTAGATTCCTTTCACTCTTTTACACTATTTTATAAATGTTGTAAGCAATTTAAATGGAGTTCTTTTAGTGTTGTAACTTGAGCGTGTGTGTGTGTGTGTGTGTGTGTGTGTGTTTTCAGGCGAGACTGTACCAGAGTACCAGATGGCTTTTCAGGCCGAGGTAGGAAACCACCCATCCTTCGAGGACATGCAGGTTCTGGTTTCTCGAGAGAAACAGAGGCCGAAGTTCCCCGAAGCTTGGAAAGAGAATAGTCTGGTAAGAGGGATCGTGTGTCCTGTTTTTTTAAGTACATGAAACAACCTAATTTCTGTCACCCATTGTGCTTCGGAAAAGAACAATTCAGCATGTCTAGGTTTTTTTTTTTTTTCTTTCCTTTATCTTCCCCAATACCAAATCGGTGTGTAAAAACACACTCAGCTGGGTATTTGTAGCTGAGCTGCAGGTAATCATAAAAACCTGCAAGCACACAAGACGGCAGGGAATTAGCATGGTTTTGTGTCTGCACTGTGAAGCCTTATTCATTCCACTGCAGTGGGAGGCTGTTTTACAAGAAATTATTGTAAACAATTTTTTTTCTCTCCGTCTCTCTTATTAGGCGGTTCGTTCACTAAAGGAAACGATGGAGGACTGTTGGGATCAAGATGCAGAGGCTCGTTTAACTGCTCAGTGTGCAGAGGAGCGCATGGCAGAGCTGCTTCTTATCTGGGACAGAAACAAGTCAGTCAGCCCCACTGTCAACCCAATGAGCACAGCCCTTCAGAATGAGAGGTCTGCTAATGTACATAGTCATTTTAGCTTTCTGTATATTTATGAATAAACTATGATTTTAAATTAGTTACACTAGGGATGTTGGGGTAAACATAATCTTTGTTTGCTTTCTGTCCCACTGTAGGAACCTAACCCATAGTCGCAGGGTTCCAAAGATTGGGTCTTACCCAGACTACTCATCCTCCTCATACATCGAGGACCATGATGGCATGGTGAAGAACCTTCCTGGAGACATGTCCACCTCAGGCACTTCTTCAGTGAGTGGCATCGGTCCTGGCACAGGGGGCGTAGGAGAAAAGAACAGGAACTCAATTAACTACGAGAGACAGCAGGCACAAGCACAGGCACGTCTCCCAAGTCCTGAGACCAGCGGAGCCAGTATATCCACAAGCACCACCACAACCACAGCAGGCCTCACCCCCAGCACAGTCATGTCCACCATCTCTGAATCAGCCCCATCTGAGGAGGCTGGAGCAGGCCTGAGTGTGCCTGTCTGTCTGCAGCTCACCCAGGAAGACCTGGAGACCACCAAACTGGACCCCAAGGAGGTGGACAAGAACCTGAAGGAGAGCTCTGATGAGAACTTAATGGAGCATTCTCAGAAGCAATTTAGCGCTCCTGACCCGCTCAGCACAGGCAGCTCCAGCCTGCTTTACCCGTTTATAAAGTTAGCAGCTGAGGTGAACGCAGGAGCTGGAGGTGGGCATCAGGCTGAATTTGGGGCCGGTAGCAGTGCCACACTTGATGCCCCACCCACCATGTTTCCCCTTCCAAAACAACAGAATCTCCCCAAGAGGCCCACCAGCCTGGCCCTTGGCTCCAAAAATCCCAGCAAGGAGTCTTCATCCTCTCGGCTCAAGTTTGGCCGACACAAGTCCAACCTGAAGCAAGTGGAAACAGGTGTGGCCAAGATGAATGTTGTGGCAGCAGCAGAGCCTCATTCAGTGACACTAACCAATAATGGGGCAGGAGTGAGAAACGGAGCTGGAGTGCTCCTGATTAATGGCTATGCAGGTGGTTCCAGTAGTGCCAGCAGCTCCCTCGGGAACACAAACCCAGCTGGACCACAGGGTGAGGGAGGTGGCCTGCCTTTGCTCCAAAGCCAGCTAAGTGGTGATGACATTCGATTGAATATCAACATCAACTCCAGTCCTGACGAGCATGAGCCCCTGCTACGCCGAGAGCACACGGGTCGCACCAACTCCAACAACAACAACAGCAACGTCCACACTGCAGTTTCCTCTGGGCCAGGTGCATCAAGTGCAATACCAGCAGGACCTGCTCTGGCAGGGCCACGAGTACTGCAAGTGAATGAGGAAGCCCCTTTGAGACAAGACAAACCCAGGAGACCAGAAAGACCCAACTCCCTGGATTTGTCGACCACTTCACAGGACTTTTCAGTGTCTGGTAAAGCTCTACTCTATTGTCTTTTGGGTTTTCACATTTAACCATCTGTTCTCTGTCCATGGTTGCCCTGCATGCATTTTCTGATTATACTTGGTTACGTGCAGCTAGTTGTTTAACATTTATGAGAGGAGAAACCACATCACTGAGCTATAATGATGGAAAAACTGCAGGCCAGAGCACATTGCACTGCATTTTTGGTCTTATGTACTTCAGGAGAGACACTGTTGAGGGAACAACAAAAAGTGAGACATTTAATTCTTCAGTATATAAGAAATCGGAAAGTAATTGTTGGGGAAATTGCTGTGTTATAAGAGTACCTTTATAATACCTTTGTGTCACTTTGTACACAGCATCACACCACTTTGTTGTTGATTATTTTGCTGTAACACAACACACTGTTGTGTTTTATTCATACATATGAATAATTGATCATTAAGAATCATTACCATCTAATGGAAGGCACAACCGGTAGAATAGCTGAGAGAGCACTCTAGCTATCTATCTAATCCAGTCACTATGTCACAAAAAAACGTACTGATTTTATTAACATGTCATTGACACCAACATCACTACTCCGAACTCCTCTAACACTGTTATAGCAGTCATTTGCTTTTATTCTTCTGACACATTCACTATAATTCTTTGGGGCGATGGGATGCCATTTATCCGGAGCCTCGTCTGAGTAGTAAATCATTTTCATATTTGAATGGATGTACAAAAACTAACATTTTTACTTGATTTACTTGAGTGCCTTTTATTTGTTGCCTGGCTGAGATTATCTGATTCAACAAACCCATCGTTTAATTAAAAATAGCACATTTGAAAGCCTGCACATTTAATGATTTCAGGGTGAACAGATCTCTCCTGCTTAACAAATGTTATTATTGTATTGCGTCTTTATATCCTCGTTGCCACTTCCCCAAACCAGTGTTCTAAATTTCTGAGGACCACTTGCAGCAGGTTTATTTCTTCTGCTCTTTCTCCTCTCTCTCACTACCATCTATTCTCTTTTCATGCCTTTACATTTATTAGTTAGTGTGCGTGCCAGCAAGAACACAAACATCGTCTGGAGATAAATTTCCTGTGTTTCTCTGCACTGAATGTCCTTTAACTGGCCAATTAGCACTACCGCTTTATTCAACAGGAGAAAGCTGGCGTATCTCTCTCCCTTCCTCTGTCCATCTTTTTTCCTCTGTTGCCTAAAGTGGAAAGGAAGGGGAAACTTCTCCGGGCTGATAAAGATCCCGAGAACATTACGCCAATTGTAAACAGCGATAATGTATGTAGGGAGATGGGAGTGCCGTACAGCCATACCAAAAAACATGGCACGCTCAAACGGTGCAGAAGCTTATGCTAAAGATTTGAACTAAAGATAGCTGCTGTGGTTTACACACATTAGAGACTGATGTATAGTATTGGATAGTGGTGGGTGGAACACCCACATAAACTGTTTATATATGAGACAAAAAAAGTAAACCAGTAGAAATCATTATCTTCAAGATGAACAAAAATAGAAAGACAACAAATTGTGCACAGCCATTGAATGTGCGAGTGTTGGTTTTATTTTTAATGTTTGTTTTATGGTTCTGCATTTAACAGGGGAAAGGATATACTGTACACTCCCTGCAGTCAGAGTTACTTCATGCATGAAGCACAGTAACAGACAGCTGCATGCTGCCAGAACACACAACACAGCCTTGATTGCACTGTTTTGATTAGTTGGTTAGTTTAGCCTAACAGTAAATTTGGAGTGATTTGATCTGGCTTTATTAATAAGATATTAAGGATATTATTTATCATGGTACACCAAAATACAAGACGCTGTATAAAAATCTACATGGAGTCTCTGGGTATTTGTTATAAGAGTATTTTCATACCAATGTATATATATATTCTTTAGACATTAGAACAGTAATAATCGACTCTGCATTCACAAGCTCCGTTATGTAATTATCTAACGTTATCTCTGCCTCTGTTCTACAGTTGAAAGTTCCTCTCAGGAGGGAAAAGCTGCATCAGCTGAGAAGATAAAGAGGCGTGTGAAGACGCCTTACTCTTTAAAACGGTGGCGTCCCTCAACGTGGATCATCTCTACAGATACATTGGATGGAGAGGTCAACAACAACGGGGCAGGTGGAGGGCAGGGGGCAGCAGGAGCTACTCGCTCTAAATCCAGCACTGCCGTGTTCCTGGTCGGAGAAGGACCTGCCACAGCAACCCTCTCCTCTGACCCGCCTGGCATGGCCTGCCTATGAACACTTACCTGCTGAGACACAGCCACAAGCAGCTTACTGATACTGGAGGGTTTGGCAGCATGCTACGAAGAGAACAGTTTTTTAAGATACGATTTGCGAGCACTTAACATCATGGTTTTTCTTGAAAATGAGTTTTTGTTTGGTTTTTTTTGTTTTGTTTTTTGAAAATAATTGCTTTAAACCGAACCCAGCTATGCAGCATCATTGGCTTACAATGCTTCCATTATGTCCGTTGTCTCGTTGTAAATCAACGTATCATTGTGTGTCTGGTTGTTTGATAATTACTTTCTTGTATTTGTTGCACTTTTTTTTATAATCATGATCTTAATCACATAGTTATGTCTGATTTCTTGGACCTTGTTTAAATCTGGTCTTAAAATGTAAAAAAAAAAAAAAAAAAAAAAAATGGGGAAAAAAAAAAAAGACAATTTGTTGATTTAACAATCATGTTCGACCGCTTGTATGGGCATCAATGAAATCTAGTCCATATAAAAAGTTGATAAAAAATGCAGTGGAGCCTCTAAGAGCTTTGACTGCAATAGCATCTGTCGTGTATTATGCATAGTACATTCAAGCATTTGTTGTATGTAATTATATATACGTGTCCCCCATTTTTGTATTACATTCTGAAATGTGCAATAGGCTTTAGCTTTGAGGTGCTTTTTCAATACTTTCAATCTTGTTCTATAATTTGCAGCATTTTCCATTTGTTAACATACTGTAAACTAAACTGTGCACTTACCTGCAATCTTCTATCTCCTTAAACCACCGCTGTCTTCTGGATGACAATCCTTTATCAATCCCAGCAGTCTTGAGGGGAAAGGTAAAATGATTTTTGGGTGTGCGCATTGTTGGAGATGCCCAACAACAGAGGACGGCTGGTAATTCTGCAAGCTTGGAAGAATGGAGGATTTTTCAATTCTGTTACAATCGGAATCACGTTCTGTCTCAGTCTGATATCTGGAATAATGTTCTCCCTTATTAGCCGACATCAAAGTACACACTTCACTCATTTGTTTGCAAGGACTAGGTTTCCGCAAGTGTGAATATACAAGAGTGTGTCTGTGTTAACAGTCTGATGCGTTACCCTCTGCATAAGGATCCATGTGAAGCCCAAGAGCAGCTGTGACACATGGGGACTCGTATGAGAAAACGGACAAATCGCTGAGGTTAGGTGTTGCTCTCTGCATTCCAGTCACAAACAGCACCATGGACACCAAGTATTTACTTCAAATGTAATTTATATCTAATGTTACATAACACAAACCTGGAACTAAATGTGTACATCGTTGTGCGTAGTACAGCTGCTTTAGTTCTCTTTAAACCTCTGTTTTTGAAAGCTGTACTGAAATGGCAAATATGGTCAAATATGGTCAATTATGGTCATGTATCAGGTATCAAAGTAATCTTTAGTTGGTGGTTAGCGTTCATCTTATTCTCCATACAATCATGATATCAGAGGGAAGCTGTGTGTGTGCGCATGTGTATGCATAAAAATAAATAAATACATATATATATATATAGATATAGATATAGACACATACATACACGTGTGTATATGTGTATTTATATATATGTATGTATAGATAGATATACACACACACACACGTGTGTGTGTGTGTGTATATGTGTATTTTTATATATATGCATGATGCATATACACAGCTGTTATTTCAGAATGACATTTTTGTGTGCTTTAATTTCTCTTTTTATTTGTTTTTATTTTTTTAAAGCAGTGCCATGGGCCAAACCTCAAGGCTGTATGTCAATTATTTTTGTTCTATTATATTACTCCCATAAATATTATCATATATTGCGTCCCTTTTGACTGCCATTAATCATTCATCCATGTGCTTTGGTGTCATTCATTCATGTCCATGAGCAGTTTGAACAAATTTTGCTGGATAATCACCTGAAACGAAACACAATTTCAGTGCCCCTCCACTTCAGCCCTAATTATTATTGCTTTATGCTAAACATTGCATCGCACAATTTAATGAAATCTTCATTTTAAATAAACAGTTAAGGTTTTACTTTTTTTTTTTTTTTTTTCTTGACCCACAATTACTGATGCATTTTGAAGCTCAGACATGAGCCATTAAAATAATTACATAGTGATGCCCCATGATGGGAAAACCTCTCTTGTACAGCAAAACAAACTTCCCCATAATAGAGACGGCCTTAAAATGCGCAACCGTATGCTGTGTAAAAAAAAATGTGCCACTTCTTGTAACAAATTTATTATTCAAACAAAGTATGTTTCACTTCCTCTCTCTAAGTTGTTGAAGCGGAAATCTTAGTTTTGTATCTGTAATATAGGTTCACCGATCTGGTGTAGATATATCTGTATAGCATGCTTTTGCTTGCACATATACAGAAGGCTCAACTGTTGCTGCGGGACCAAGAACAATGTTGTAACACTGTGATATTTATCTCTAGATTAAATAGCACAGTTATATCAGACAGATATTACTTACTAACTTTATGTACATGCTGTTTGTTTTTCTCAAGCTAGACAGAAATAATTACACTGGTTAAAAAGTCACATTTTTCTTTCTTGGCACTTAGTTTTCAATTTCTGAAATACTGACCTTAAAATATATTTAGCCCACAGGATTATTGGTGTACAGTAGGTTGGGTCTTCATATTGAATGATGTCACTGCTTTTTTACAGCATATTGCTAAATGATTAACATTTACAGGTGTCCATGGATAATGCTGATATATATATATAATTCAATTAGCCCAGGACATCTTGGAACAACGGTCATCATAATGCTTAGATATTGTTGATATGCCAGCTGTCACACACTGTGCTCTAGAGGAGAAAAAACAAACAAACCCTGTTCATGGAGATCTCCCTACTTCCAATCTTAATCCATCCAAGCTGACCCGAATCAGGTAAACTGATTATCTGGGCCACTTGTGCTGGATTCTGTAGGCTGTGTGTGAGAGAGAGACGTTTAGAAAGATGGTTAATGATTACATTTAGAGGAAACATGGCAGATTTGGTAATGAGGTCCCATTCAAACTATTCTTTTCTAAAAGTTGTAACTGAGTCAGTCACCATTTTTCATCCACAAAATCACTAAAAGCAAAATAAATAATGCTCTGTTTTTGTTCATGTCAAAAGACAGAGCAGCTCTTTCCAAATTCAATCATACAGATGCAAAACATTTTTGCTGTTATGTCTTCAAGAAACTAGAATAACATTTAATCGTATGTGTATGTATAAGAGAGAATGGAAAGTATTTGTTAATTTGGGCTGCTGTTTTGTTTTGTTTCTTTCCCTTTTTCCTTTTTCAGTCATTGAATTCATACTGATGCTAATGGCTTTGTTGAGATCTGTGGCTGAGCTTATTGAAAGAAAAAAAAAAGCCACAAATGTTTTCTATTGCAGCTTGTAAAGTAAGAAAAAAGAAAAATAACTACTCAGTTTAGTCTACTCAAAAAAGATATATGTTTAAATGCCATTTAGTAATAAAGCTTGCTGTACAACCCTGCATTACTCAGTTGATTAAATACTATATTAAAGAGAATGTGTCTCTTGTCGTCTTCTTTCACATGCAGCATTCGATTTTCAGATAATGATTCAGTGATGGTACTGGGGAAGTCTATTTATTTTAACTGTATTTCATTATATTTATGCTAGCAACAATATTAACAATAGATTGCAAAAATCCAGATGGGGTGGTAGGAAGAAAAATCTTCCTGGTATCACATGAGGAAGTAACTTTAAACCAGTCACAAAAGGGAATCAATCCACTTCTGGGTGAACGTGTGATTATTAATCATTACTCTGACAACATTCAAGCACTATGAAATGTGTTGAGAGGATGTTCAGAATTAGTATAAGGTAGATCAGAGTCAGTTATTGAGTGCAGGGTTGGCTTTATTATGCAGATATAATGTTTAAACGCCATTTACAGCACAGTACGCAGGTGAAATTCACCACCTGAGACAGGATGAGACTTGATCATAAATTGGACTGTCCACAGAAAGAAACACAAAAAAACACGTTTGCAAAATGTCCACACGTGGATCAGGAGGAAAAGCAGTATCAGCATTTTGACCACAGGAGGGTGTTGAAGCCACAGCATCAATGAAAAGGCACGTGTTCCCCACAACAAAGCCATTTCCCAAAAAGTGGAAAAACGGTCGAATAGAAACATAAATGTGTAATAACAGGGACATCACTGTGACGGCATAATCTGTCCTAATAGATAATCAGGAGACAAACTCTACTGTGCATTATTGGATTTCATCCTGGGACATACTGGACTTCATTATGGATTTTAAGTAAAAGGAAATATCGTATTATTCATATTGGTGGTGCTACATATGAAATAAAGTGGATTAATGAAGGTGACATGTGGTATGACATTCAGTACTATGATTGTGAACAGTGTTTGTTAAAAGAGAAAGGTCTAAAGCAGGCCTGGGCAACTTTAAAGAGTTAAAAGGATCCTGTAACCAACCAATGAAAAGTTGTCTTATGTCGACGACTGACCAATCAGAAAGGGATGAGTGGGCGGGGCTTTGGCAGGAGTTGACTGTGCGTGGCTAACACTGCCGTGTAGTTTGGTTCAGGACGGGAAACGGTTCTGCAGTACAGATCCGGTGTGGACCCGTGCAACGGAGAAATAAATAAATAGACACGCTGCATGGAGTGACACAAGAAGGATTGAAAAAAAATAGTGTCCACGACCTTAAACGTATGTCCATATCTTATCCTTTTTTTTTTCTTTTTTGAGAGAGGGTTTATTTGACGGGAGTTTATCAGCGTCATGTCCCAAAGAGTTCGCAGGAACGGCTCGCCGACGTCCAACTGCAGCTCGGTGAGCGGCGGAAGTTCGAGCGGAGCCTCGGGTCTCAGCGCCGGGGTGAGTTTACTGAGCCGCCTGCTGCCCATGAAAGCCACTGTGCCGTTCCAGCTCAAAGCACAGGCACAGCCCCCCCTACCGGCCAGGATGGCGCTCTCGAACGGTGGAGGAGGTGGTGGAGGAGGTGGTGGTGCAGGAGGAAATAACGTTAACGTGAAATGCTGCAGCGGCGGATGCGACGCAGCCGGAAGCCGCCTGAGCGCTTCTTCTCGCACCGCGACCTCCTCCTCATGCGCCGCTTTGAGCCCGTCCGCATCTCCTCCGTGTACCTCTTCCTCCTCCTCCTCCTCCTCCTCCTCCTCGACGCTCAGAAGCAGCTCTCCAGTGTCTCCTCACACGCAGTGCCCACAGATCAGTGTGGCATCAGCTCATGCCAGCGTGCCTTCCTCCCTGTCTGTGCCCTCTCACATCGGCTCACACTCTCCCTCCCTGCTGCTCAGCTCACTGACGGACAATCTGGTGCTGACAGCTGCCTCACATCCTCCAGGGCCAACTTCTTCCTCCTCATCCTCCTCTTCAGCATCGTGTGGACACAGGGGCAAAGCCTTGGCATCTTCACAGCAGGCCTCACCTGAGAATGACAGGCTGTCACCTGAGAGAATAAGCCCGGGCTCACCTGTGCACAAAGGTAACTCCATACATCCTACCTTCCTCTACATGAAATGATCCATTGTTCTACAAGTCATCATTTATACAAGCATTCATTCCATTAAGTCTCAGTCAAGCACTTTCTACTGTAACCCAGTGTCAGAGGTGAATCGATGAATAAGTTGCGAATTTATGTCGAACAATTCAATAACCTGCAGGTAAGAGCTCCAAAGCTGTGAAAGACATTGTCCCTTGTATGTTCCACAAATGCTTCAAAATGTCCTTAGAACCTACCAAAAGTTTTTTTGTTTTGCTGTTTATTATTCTGTTCTATCACTCGTCACAGGTCACTGCCGAATATGAGTAAACGAAAGTCTCTGCCTTGCTAAGAAATGACAGGACAGCACTTCGGTCGCACAAAGATGTACTAAATAAGCCTCATCAGGAACTGTTGCTGCGCGTGATCTTTGTTGAGTTCACTCTGGTGTACCTCTTACAGCATGTGGCAGACACCTTTACCGTTCTCTTATAGATTCAGCTGAGCAGTTGAGAGTTAAGGGTCTTGCTCCAGCACCAGCAGTGGTTGCTTAGTGGTGGTGGGATATGAGCTCATGATCTTCTTGGAAATATAATCTTTGATGCAGAGGGGTTTTGAGCCACTTGTGGTTAGGAAATCAGATGTTCTTGTGCCTAACGGGAAAAAAAAAAAAGGAAGAAGTGGATTCCTTCTGAACCTTAGCTGTCGGCCATCTTGGATCGTTTTCACTGAAACTGATCTGCTACTGGGTTTCAAATCCTCCCATTTGGTCTGCACATTTGGTCTCCCTGCTTGAGATAATCAGCCTATTTTACCTGCCTCAGGTGTGCTGAGAGCTGAAAAACACAACACCTGGGAGTCCCCGAGGAGCAGAATTGAGAACGACTGGGATTCACGTGTGACGCTCACCTTGAGCTTGTTACAAGCCTACATTAGAGCCCTATTATGCTAGAAAACCAGGGGCATTAACATGTCCACCGACATTGTCATTTCCACCCATTCAGCCTGAAGATGCTCCACAAATCCTCACCTCTAACTCTAAGACAGTTTAGATAATCAGTCCCCAATACCCCCCCTTTACCCTGCCCCTGTGCCCCACCTCACAGATATTCCACTTTCCTTGGGCTGTTGGGTAAAACCCGATTAGGCTTGAAAACCCCCATCTGCTCTCTCAGCCTGCGGGGAGGGGGGGCAACAAAATGAACCCACTAACTCTGAGCTCCTCAGCACCATATTTTCATATTTTCAGATGGTGCTTAAATGATTATCTGGCACCTTTTTTTTTTTTTTTTTTTTTTTTTAATTCTTCAGCCAGACGGCTTGTTTGTAAAACTGTAGCACAGGCACTTTGCCACATGGAAATATGACAGAGGCCTCGATGTTTGTGACTGCTAGAGGAGCAGTGTTGTGTACACGGTAGCCATGTGTAAGTTTACCCTTTCGCCAACGGAGGTTCATTATAGGGCTAATGTGTTTGCTTACAGGCTATGCCGTGGAGATAGTCTCCTAGCGATGTCTTACTCTAAATCGCCACACGTCATTTACAAGAGCGTTTGAGCGATGACGCAAGTATATCGATGTTTTTCCAACCGGTTTAAGAAAATCTAAATCGGCGTGTAGAAACGGTAAGGGATCAACGTGTGCGAGCCGATTTGTAAACACAAGACCAGGTTTTAATACCAGCGTTGGGTGAGTCGGGTAATTTGGGGTCTGAAATGTAAGCAGACACAGCTGATGGTGAGGTGGTTTTAGCTGCAGGAGCAGTGCGGTGCAGACACAAAGAAGAATCTCTCTTTTATCCTTTTTTTCTTCCAGGTTTAGGGGGAAAAATGGCTCTGTGCAAAAAAAAAAAAAAGCAGCACGGTGCGAGGCCTGCGTACAGTATTACAGTGCAGAGCTTCTAGTCTTCCCCTCGTCTCACCTATCCCATTGTGCTCCCCTGAACAGTCTGCTCTTGTTCCTGTGAAGTCTAGTGATTTTCCAGATCAACAGGCTTACCCGAGACCCTTTGAAAATACTAGTCTCTCAGTGAAGGATGAAGAAAAGGCTCGAAAGACAAACAAGTTAGACCAGAGGAAGGGAGGAATAGGCCTGCTTAAGGGCTTCCAAGCATGAAATCTGTTTTCAGTGAACACATCTCGCAAAGTTACCAATAATTGAGAGCATTCCTCCAGGCCGTTAATCAAGCACTTTGCAGCAGCCCTTATAAACTTCCATGTTTCCACTAAAACTATTCCTGCCCTGTGATACGACTCCATACACACATGCTCAGGCCCCTGAGTCTTGTTTTCGCTCTGCCCTTGGAAAGCAAGTGGTTTTTGACAGAGCAGAGCACACAGGCGTGGTAAAGGCAGGCCACAACGAGATCACACCAGCTGCCTCAGAAAAAGAGCTTGGGAAGGAGTAGAGCCACCACTGCACCCACTTACACCCATATCTCATAACCCTGCTCCCTCAACGTCATCCGGTCCTGTAGATTGTTTGTTCGCCAGCGCAGAATGTGTTGAGTCTGGTTGGAGAATATTTCCAGCCCAAACAGGCATTCGCATTCTTCCGAAAGTGGCGAAGGTGTTTTAACGGCGGTCGTCGCGCCGTATCTGGCGAGGTGTGCTATCTAGAACCGAGTCATAATACCGAAAAGATGTGTCGGCTTTGATTAGCGAGCTTTGCGCCTTTTTAAGGAAGGAGATGTGCATGTTGAAGGAAAGGTCCAGATTTATTTTTCTTTTCTCTGTCTGCTGCATCTGTATTCTAAACATGATTAGCTCAAGCAAGAATTTCGCTCTGTTTCTCTGAAGAATAGGTCAATTCTTCCCAGGGAACATAATATAGTATATTTCATATATACAGGGTTATTCAAAAAGAATGAACTGATATCATGATGCATTGCTTCAGAGTCAGTGACCATTTGAAAAGGGAGTTGATTGTGAGTATAATACTCGTGACTTGGCTGAAGTTTTGTATTGGTTTTCATTAATAAAATATTGCACAATGAAATCGGTTCATTCTTTTTGAATAACCCTGTATTGTTATATATACTATATAAACTTTTTTAGAGAACAATTTCATTAAGTTCTTCATGTATATAATGTATCTTCAGGAGGAACATTTTGTGGAACTGTATATGGAGCTCACGTTCAGAAGCAGGAATGACTCTAGTGATCGAAAAGGCGAATGAGAATTATATCAGAGCAGCATTTTGGGAGGACTTTCTCTCATGGCTCTCTAGGTTGAAAATTCCTCTCTTGTTTTGTCTGGATGTTCATTCACTGCCTGTAGACATCCTTTTTTTTTTTTAAGGGGTTTCCAGTCACTGGGTTTTTCTATTCTTAGTATATGCGATTGTGTTGAAGTTCTTGTCTGTGGTAATCGCACATATACTTCAGATGCATTAGGTAGAGATTAGGTTGAAAAACTCTGGACTGTTGGTTGACAAAT